>NC_053026.1:584110456-584256358 GCF_003073215.2 Triticum urartu
TATTCTCATCATATCAATCTCCATTACTTTATTTTACTTGTTTTGCTTTTACTTTTCACTTTGCATCTTTATACCAAAAATACCAAAAATATTATCTCTATCAGATCTCACTCTCGTAAGTGACCGTGAAGGGATTGACAACCCCTAAGCGTTGGTTGCGAGTTGCTACCGTTTTGTGCAGGTACGAGGGACTTGCGCGTGACCTCCTACTGGATTGATACCTTGGTTCTCAAAAACTGAGGGAAATACTTACGCTACTGTGCTGCATCACCCCCTCCTCTTCGGGGAGAACCAACGCTAGCTCGAGACGTAGCAAGAAGGATTTCTGGCGCCGTTGCCGGGGAGGCCTACGCCAAGTCAAGTCAAGATTTACTCTCCCGTCAACGAGCCATTTCTGGCGCCGTTGCCGGGGAAGCCTACGCAAAAGTCAACATACCAAGTACCCATCACAATCTGTATCTCTCGCATTACATTATTTGCCATTTGCCTCTCGTTTTCCTCTCCCCCACTTCACCCTTGCCGTTTTATTGGCCCTCTCTTTCCCTTTGCGTTTTGTTTGCTCGTGTGTTAGTTTGCTTGCTTGTCGTGATGGCCCAAGATGCTACCAAATTGTGCGACTTCACCAATACCAATAAAAATGATTTCCTTAGCACTCCAATTGCTCCTCTTGCTAATACTGAATCTTGTGAAATCAATACTTCTTTGTTGAATCTTGTTATGAAAGATCAATTCGCCGGCGTTCCTAGTGAAGATGCCGCTACTCATCTAAATGGCTTTGTTGATTTATGTGATATGCAAAAGAAAAAGGATGTCGATAATGATGTCGTTAAATTGAAGCTATTTCCTTTTTCGCTTAGAGATCGTGCTAAAGCGTGGTTTTCATATTTGCCTAAAAATAGTATTGATTCTTGGAACAAGTGCAAAGATGCTTTTATCTCTAAGTATTTTCCTCCCGCTAAGATTATCTCTCTTAGGAATGATATTATGAATTTTAAGCAACTTGATCATGAACCTGTTGCACAAGCTTGGGAGAGAATGAAATTAATGCTACGTAATTGTCCTACTCATGGTTTGAACTTATGGATGATTATACAAATTTTTTATGCTGGATTGAATTTTGCTTCTAGAAATCTTTTAGATTCGGCCGCGGGAGGCACTTTTATGGAAATCACTTTAGGAGATGCTACTAAACTCCTAGATAATATTATGGTCAATTATTCTCAATGGCATACTGAAAGATCTACTAATAAAAAAGTGCATGCTATAGAAGAAATCAATGTTTTGAGTGAAAAGATGGATGAACTTAGAAATTTATTTATTAAGAGTGTTTCTTCTGATCCCAATAATATGCCTTTATCTACTTTGCTTGAGAATAATAATGAATCTATGGATGTGAATTTTGTTGGTAGGAATAGTTTTGGTAACAACGCGTATAGAGGGAATTTTAATTCTAGGCCTTATCCTAGTAATCCTTCTAATAATTATGGAAATTCCTACAACAACTCTTATGGAAATTTTAATAAGATGCCCTCTGAATTTGAGAGTAGTGTTAAAGAATTTATGAATTCGCAAAAGAATTTCAATGCTTTGCTTGAAGAGAAATTGCTTAAAGTTGATGATTTGGCTAGGAACGTTGATAGAATTTCTCTTGAGGTTGATTCTTTAAAGCTTAGATCTATTACTCCTAAGCATGATATCAATGAGTCTCTCAAAGCCATGAGAATTTCCATTGATGAGTGCAAAGAAAGAACCGCTAGGATGCGTGCTTACAAAGATGCCTTTATTAAAGCGTGTTCTTCTAAATCCTATAAAAATCAAGATGAAGATCTAAAAGTTATTGATGTGTCCCCTATTAAATCGTTGTTTTGCAATGTGAATCTTGATGAATCTGATTATGATCTTCCCTTACCTAGAAGGCGTTCTAAGAATTCTGAGTTTTTAGATCCTGATGATGGAATTGATAAAAAAGGGATTGAAAGAAATAAAAATCTAGATATTGCTAAACCCACTATTTTGGATCTCAAGGAATTTAACTATGAAAATTGCTCTTTAATTGATTGTATTTCCTTGTTGCAATCCGTGTTAAATTCTCCTCATGCTTATAGTCGAAATAAGGCCTTTACCGAACACATTGTTGACGCCTTAATGCAATCTTATGAAGAAAAGCTTGAGTTGAAAGTTTCTATCCCTAGAAAACTCCATGATGAGTGGGAACCTACAATTAAGATTAAAATTAAAAATTACGAGTTTTATGCTTTGTGTGATTTGGGTGCTAGTGTCTCTACTATCCCCAAAGCTTTGTGTGATTTGCTAGATTTCCGTGACTTTGATGATTGCTCTCTAAACTTGCATCTTGTGGATTCCACTATTAAAAAGCCTATGGGAAGAATTAATGATTTTCTTATTGTTGCAAATAGGAATTATGTGCCCGTAGATTTTATCGTTCTTGATATAGATTGCAATCCTTCATTTCCTATTATTCTTGGTAGACATTTCCTTAGAACGATTGGTGCAATTATTGATATGAAGGAAGGGAATATTAAATTCCAATTTCCCTTAAAGAAGGGCATGGAACACTTTCCTAGAAAGAAAATAAAATTACCATATGAATCTATCATGAGAGCCACTTATGGATTGCCTACCAAAGATGGCAATACCTAGATCTATCCTTGCTTTTATGCCTAGCTAGGGGCGTTAAACGATAGCGCTTGTTGGGAGGCAACCCAATTCTATTTTGTGTTTTTTGTTTTTGGTTCTGTTTAGGAATAAATAATCCATCTGGATTCTGTTTAGATGTGGTTTATCTTTTAATTAGTGTTTGTGCCAAGTTAAACCTATTAGATCTTCTTGGAAGATAGTTATTTGATCTTGCTGTAATTTCCAGAATCTTTGCGCTCAGTGCCCGAATTTTCAAAAATCACCAGAACGTGATAAAATAGTGATTCCAATTGCTGCTGATCAATAAACAAATTGCCCAGGTCGAATAATTTTGGTAGATTTTTTTGGGTTCCAGAAGTTTGCGTTAGTAACAGATTACTACAGACTGTTCTGTTTTTGACAGATTCTGTTTTGCGTGTGTTGTTTGCTTATTTTGATGAATCTATGGCTAGTAAAATAGTTTATAAACCATAGAGAAGTTGGAATACAGTAGGTTTAACACCAATACAAATAAAGAACAAGTACACTACAGTACCTTAAAGTAGTCTTTTGTTTTCTTTCTCTAACGGAGCTCACGAGATTTCTATTGAGTCTTGTGTTGTGAAGTTTTTAAGTTTTGGGTGAATTCTTTTGATGGATTATGGAACAAGGAGTGGCAAGAGCCTAAGCTTGGGGATGCCCATGGCACCCCCAAGATAATCCAAGGACACCAAAAAGTCAAAGCTTGGGGATGCCCCGGAAGGCATCCCCTCTTTTGTCCACTTCCATCGGTAATTTACTTGGAGCTATATTTTTATTCACCACATGATATGTGTTTTTCTTGGAGCGTCTTGTATTATTTGTGTCTTTGCTTTTTAGTCTACCACAATAATCCTTGCTGTACACACCTTTTGAGAGAGCCATGTATGAATTGAAATTTGTTAGAATACTCTATGTGCTTCACTTATATCTTTTGAGCTTGATAGTTTACTCTATGTGCTTCACTTATATCTTTTTGAGCGTGATAATTTTTGCTCTAGTGCTTCACTTAGATCTTTTAGAGCACGGTGGTGGTTTGTTTTAAAGAAACTTGATCTCTCACGCTTCACTTAGATTATTTTGAGAGTCGTTAATAGCATGGTAATTTGCTTAATGTTAATATACTTGGTATTCAAGATATGTGAAACTTTCTTTTTAGTGGGTTGAATACTAAGATAAGTTTGATGCTTGATAATTGTTTTGAGATATGGAGGTGATAATATCATAGTCGTGCTAGTTGAGTAGTTGTGAATTTGAGAAATACTTGTGTTGAAGTTAGCAAGTCCCGTAGCATGCACGTATGGTTAAAGTTGTGTAACAAATTTGAAGCATGAAGTGTACCTGGCTTGTGCATCCTTATGAGTGGCGGTCGGGAACGAGCGATGGTCTTTTCCTACCAATCTATCCCCCTAGGAGCATGCGCGCAGTACTTGATTTTTGATGACTTCTAAATTTTTGCAATAAGTATATGAGTTCTTTTGACTAATGTTGAGTCCATGGATTATACGCACTTTTACCTTTCCACCATTTGCTAGCCTCTTCGGTACCATGCATTGCCCTTTCTCACATTGAGAGTTGGTGTAAACTTCGCCGATGCATCCAAACCCCGTGATATGATACGCTCTTTCACACATAAACCTCCCCATATCTTCCTCAAAACAGCCACCATACCTACCTATCATGGCATTTCCATAGCCATTCCGAGATATATTTCCATGCAACTTCCATCATCATCATCATCATCATCATCATCATCATCATCATCATCATCATCATCATCATCATGACATGCTTTACTTTTCTCATATTGCCATTGCATGATCTTGTAGTTGACATCGTATTTGTGGCAAAGCCACCATGCATTATTTTTCATACATGTCACTCTTGATTCATTGCACCATCCCGGTACACCGCCGGAGGCATTCATATAGAGTCATATCTTGTTCTAGTATCGAGTTGTAATCATTATGTTGTAATTAATAGAAGTGTGATGATCATCATTATTAGAGCATTGCCCAAAAGAGAGAGAGAGAGAAAGACCAAAAAGAAAAAAAGAAAGGCCAAAAAAGAGAGAGAAAATAAAAAGGGCAATGCTACTATCTCTTTTTCCACACTTTTGCTTCAAAGTAGCACCTTGTTCTTCATGTAGTGAGTCTCATATATTGTGCTTCAAAGTAGCACCATGATTTTCATATAGTGAGTCTCATAAGTTGTCTTGTTCATACTAGTGGGATTTTTTCATTATAGAACTTGGCTTGTATATTCCAATGATGGGCTTCCTCAAAATGCCCTAGGTCTTCATGAGCAAGCAAGTTGGATGCACACCCACTAGTTTTCTTTTGTTGAGCATTCTTAGCTCAGGTGCATCCATTGCATGGCAATCCCTACTCCTTGCATTAACATCAATTGATGGGCATCTCCATAGCTCATTGATTAGCCTCGTTGATGTGAGACTTTCTCCTTTTTGTCTTCTCCACACAATCCCCATCATCATACTCTATACCACCCATAGTGCTATGTCCATGGCTCGCTCTCATGTATTGCGTGAAGGTTGAAAAAGTTTGAGATTATTTGATTATGAAACAATTGCTTGGCTTGTCATCGGGGGTATAGAAGTTGGGAACATCTTTGTGTGACGAAAATGAAGCATAGCCTAACTATATGATTTTGTAGGGATGAACTTCCTTTGGCCATGTTATTTTGAGATGACATAATTGTTTAATTAGTATGCTTGAAGTATTATCATTTTTATGTCAATATGAACTTTTGTCTTGAACCTTTCGGATCTGAATATTCATACCATGATTAAGAAGATTTACATTGAAATTATGCCAAAGTATCACTCCGCATCAAAAATTCTCTTTTTATCATTTACCTACTCGAGGACGAGCAGGAATTAAGCTTGGGATGCCTGATACGTCTCCAACATATCTATAATTTTTGATTGCTCCATGCTACTTTATCTACTGTTTTGGACTATATTGAGCTTTATTTTCCACTTTTATATTATTTTTGGGACTAACCTATTAACCGGAGGCCCAGCCCAGAATTGCTGTTTTTTGCCTATTTCAGTATTTTGAGGAAACAGAATATCAAACGGAGTCCAAACGGAATGAAACCTTCGGGAACTTGATCTTCTCACCGAACGTGATCCAGGAGACTTGGACCCTACTCCAAGAAGTTTCCGGGGAGGTCACAAGGGTGGAGGGCGCCCCCTGGGCGTGCCCCCCCTGCCTCGTGGGCCCCTCGGAGCTCCACCGACGTGCTCCTTCCTCCTATATATACCTACGTACCCCCATTAGACCAGAGACGGAGCCAAAAACCTAATTCCACCGCCCAACTTCCTGTATCCACGAGATCCCATCTTGGGGCCTGTTCCGGAGCTCCGCCGGAGAGGGCATCCATCACGGAGGGCTTCTACATCAACACCATAGCCCTTCTGATGAAGTGTGAGTAGTTTACTTCAGACCTTCGGGTCCATAGCTAGTAGCTAGATGGCTTCTTCTCTCTTTTTGGATCTCAATACAATGTTCTCCCCTCTTCTCGTGGAGATCTATTCGATGTAATCTTCTTTTTGCGGTGTGTTTGTTGAGACCGATGAATTATGGGTTTATGATCCAACTTATCTATGAATAATATTTGAATCTTCTCTGAATTCTTTTATGTATGATTGAGTTATCTTTGCAAGTCTCTTCTAATTATCCGTTTGGTTTGGCCAACTAGATTGGTAGTTCTTGCAATGGGAGAAGTGCTTAGCTTTGGGTTCAATCTTGCGGTGTCCTTACTCAGTGAGGGGCAGCAAGGCACTTATTGTATTGTTGCCATCGAGGATAAACAAGATGGGGTTTATATCATATTGCATGAGTTTATCCCTCTACATCATGTCATCTTGCTTAAAGCGTTACTCTGTTCTTATGAACTTAATACTCTAATGCATGCTGGATAGCGGTCGATGTGTGGAGTAATAGTAGTAGATGCAGGCAGGAGTCGGTCTACTTGTCTCGGACGTGATGCCTATATACATGATCATACCTAGATATTCTCATAACTATGCTCAATTCTGTCAATTGCTCAACAGTAATTTGTTCACCCACTGTAAATACTTATGCTCTTGAGAGAAGCCACTAGTGAAACCTATGGCCCCCGGGTCTATCTTCCATCATATTAATCTTCCAATACTTAGTTATTTCCTTTGCCATTTATTTTACTTTGCGTCTTTTATTTCTCTTTATCATAAAAATACCAAAGATATTATCCTATCATATCTATCAGATCTCACTCTCGTAAGTGACCGTGTAGGGATTGACAACCTCGTATCGCGTTGGTTGCGAGGATTTATTTGTTTGTGTAGGTGCGAGGGACTCGTGCGCGGCCTCCTACTGGATTGATACCTTGGTTCTCAAAAACTGAGGGAAATACTTACGCTACTTTGCTGCATCACCCTTTCCTCTTCAAGGGAAAACCAACGCAGTGCTCAAGAGGTAGCATGTACCTAACTAATGCTCGCAGTAGTGCCTGGGTATTTGATACTGGTTCAGTTGCTAACATTTGCAACTCGAAACAGGGGCTACAGATTAAGCAAAGATTGGCTAAGGATGAGGTGACGATGCGCGTGGGAAATGGTTCCAAAGTCGATGTGATTGCCGTTGGCACGCTACCTCCACATCTACCTTCGGGATTAGTTTTAGACCTAAATAATTGTTATTTGGCGCAAACGTTGAGCATGAACATTATATCTGGATCTTGTTTGATGCGAGACAGTTATTCATTTAAATCAGAGAATAATGGTTATTCTATTTATATGAGTAATATCTTTTATGGTCATGCACCCCTGATGAGTGGTCTAGTTTTACTAAATCTTGATAGTAGTGATACACACGTTCATAGTATTGAAGCCAAAAGATGCAGAATTGATAATGATAGTGCAACTTATTTGTGGCACTGCCGTTTAGGTCATATTGGTGTAAAGCGCATGAAGAAACTCCATTCTGATGGACTTCTGGAATCACTTGATTATGAATCACTTGGTACTTGCGAAACATGCCTCATGGGCAAGATGACTAAAACTCCGTTCTACGGAACAATGGAGCGAGCAACAGAGTTATTGGAAATCATACATACCAATGTATGTGGTCCAATGAACATTGAAGCTCGCGGCGGATATCGTTATTTTCTCACCTTCACAGATGATTTGAGCAGAAATGGGTATATCTACTTGATGAAACATAAGTCTGAAAAGTTCAAAGAATTTCAGAGTGAAGTGGAAAATCATGGTAACAAGAAAATCAAGTTTCTACGATCTGATTGTGGAGGTGAGTATTTGAGTTATGAGTTTGGACTTCATTTGAAACAATGTGGAATAGTTTCACAACTCACGCCACCTGGAACACCACAACGTAATGGTGTGTCCGAACGTCATAACCGCACTTTATTAGATATGGTGCGATCTATGATGTCTCTCACTGATTTACCGCTATCATTTTGGGGTTACGCTTTAGAGACAACTGCATTCATGTTAAACAGGGCACCATCTAAATCCGTCGAGACGACACCTTATGAACTATGGTTTGGCAATAAACCCAAGTTATCATTTCTTAAAATTTGGGGCTGCGATGCTTATGTGAAAAAGCTTCAACCTGATAAGCTCGAACCCAAATCGGAGAAATGTGTCTTCATAGGATACCCAAAGGAGACTGTTGGGTACACCTTCTATCACAGATCCGAAGGCAAGATATTTGTTGCTAAGAATGGATCCTTTCTAGAGAAGGATTTTCTCTCGAAAGAAGTGAGTGGGAGGAAAGTAGAACTTGACGAGGTAATTGTACCTTCTCCCTTATTGGAAAGTAGTTCATCACTGAAATCAGTTCCAGTGATTCCTACACCAGTAAGTGAGGAAGCTAATGCCGATGATCATGAAACTTCTGATCAAGTTACCATTGAACCTCATAGGTCAACCAGAGTAAGATCCGCACCAGAGTGGTACGGTAATCCTGTTCTGGAAGTCATGTTACTTGACCATGACGAACCTACGAACTATGAGGAAGCGATGATGAGCCCAGATTCCGCAAAATGGCTTGAGGCCATGAAATCTGAGATGGGATCCATGTATGAGAACAAAGTATGGAATTTGATTGACTTGCTCGATGATCGGCAGGCCATAGAGAATAAATGGATCTTCAAGAAGAAGACTGACGCTGACGGTAATGTTACTGTCTACAATGCTCGACTTGTTGCAAAAGGTTTTTGACAAGTTCAAGGAGTTGACTACGATGAGACCTTCACACCCGTAGCGATGCTAATGTCCGTCTGAATCATGTTAGCAATTGCCGCATTTTATGATTATGAAATTTGGCAAATGGGTGTCAAAACTGCATTCCTTAATGGATACCTTAAAGAAGAGTTGTATATGATGCAACTAGAAGGTTTTATCGATCCAAAAGGTGCTAACAAAGTGTGCAAGCTCCAGCGATCCATTTATGGACCGGTGCAAGCCTCTCGGAGTTGGAATACACGCTTTGATAGTGTGATCAAAGCATATGGTTTTGTATAGACTTTTGGAAAAGCTTGTATTTACAAGAAAGTGAGTGGGAGCTCCGTAGCATTTCTGATATTATATGTAGATGACATATTGTTGATCGGAAATGATACTGAATTTCTGAATAGCATAAAAGGATACTTGAATAAGAATTTTCAATGAAAGACCTCGATGAAGCTGCTTATATATTGGGCATCAAGATCTATAGAGATAGATCAAGACGCTTGATTGGACTTTCACAAAGCACATACCTTGATAAAGTTTTGAAGAAGTTCAAAATGGATCAGGCAAAGAAAGGGTTCTTGCATGTATTACAAGGTGTGAAGTTGAGTCAGACTCAATGCTCGACCACTACAGAAGATAGAGAGAAAATGAAAGGTGTTCCGTATGCTTCAGCCATAGGCTCTATAATGTATGCAATGCTGTGTACCAGACCTGATGTGTACCTTGCTATTAGTTTAGCAGGGAGGTACCAAAGTAATCCAGGATTGGATCGCTGGATAGCGGTCAAGAACATCCTGAAATACTTGAAAAGGACTAAGGATATGTTTCTCGTATATGGAGGTGACAAAGAGCTCGTCGTAAACGGTTACGTCGATGCAAGCTTTGACACTAATCCAGATGACTCTAAGTCACAAACCAGATACGTGTTTTTATTAAATGGTGGAGCTGTCAGTTGGTGCAGTTCCAAGCAGAGCGTCGTGGCGGGATCTACGTGTGAAGCGAAATACATAGCTGCTTCAAAAACAGCAAATGAAGGAGTCTGTATGAAGGAGTTCATATCCGATCTAGGTGTCATACCTAGTGCATCGGGCCCAATGAAAATCTTTTCTGACAATACTGGTGCAATTGCCTTGGCAAAAGAATCCAGATTTCACAAGAGAACCAAGCACATCAAGAGACGCTTCAATTCCATCCGCAATCAAGTCAAGGAGGGAGACATAGAGATTTGCAAGATACATACGGATCTGAATGTTGCAGACCTATTGACTAAGCCTCTCTCATGAGCAAAACATGATCAGCACCAAGACTCCATGGGTGTTAGAATCATTACAATGTAATCTAGATTATTGACTCTAGTGCAAGTGTTAGACTGAAGGAAATATGCCCTAGAGGCAATAATAAAGTTGTTATTTATATTTCCTTATATCATGATAAAAGTTTATTATTCATGCTAGAATTGTATTAACCGGAAACTTAGTGCATTTATGAATACATAGACAAACAGAGTGTCACTAGTTTGCCTCTACTTGATTAGCTCGTTGAATCCATGATGGTTATGTTTCCTGACCATAGACATGAGTTGTCATTTGATTAACGGGATCACATAATTAGAGAATGATGTGATTGACTTGACCCATCCATTAGGTTAGCACGATGATCATTTAGTTTGTTGCTATTGCTTTCTCCATAACTATACATGTTCCTATGAATATGAGATCATGCAACTCCCGAATACCGGAGGAACACTTTGTGTGCTACCAAACGTCACAACGTAACTGGGTGATTATAAAGGTGCTCTACAGGTGTCTCCGATGGTGTTTGTTGAGTTGGCATGGATCAAGATTAGGATTTGTCACTCTGATTGTCAGGGAGGTATCTCCGGGCCCTCTCGGTAATTTACATCACAATAAGCCTTGCAAGCAATGTAGCTAATGAGTTAGTTACGGGATGTATCATTATGGAACAAGTAAAGAGACTTGCCGGTAACGAGATTGAACTAGGTATTGAGATACCGGCGATCGAAACTCGGGCAAGTAACATACTGATGACAAAGAGAACAACGTATACCGTTATGCGGTTTGACCGATAAAGATCTTCGTAGAATATGTAGGAACCAATATGAGCATCCAGGTTCTTCTATTGGTTATTGACCGGAGATATGTCTCGGTCATGTCTACATAGTTCTCGAACCCGTAGGGTCCGCACGCTTAATGTTCGGTGACGATCGGTATTACGAGTTTATGTGTTTTGATGTACCGAAGGTAGTTCGGAGTCCCGGATTTGATCACGGACATGACGAGGAGTCTCGAAATGGTCGAGACGTAAAGTTTGATATATTGGAAGCCTATGTTTGGACATCGGAATGGTTCCGGGTGAAATCGGGAGTATACCGGAGCACCAGGAGGTTACGGAACCCCCCGGGAGGTATATGGGCCTTAGTGGGAGATAGGGGAAAGGAGCAAAGGAGGGGGCGCCCCCCCAAGCCCAATCCGAACTGGGAGGGGGGTCGCCCCCCCTTTCCTTCCTTCTTCCTCCTCCTTCCTTCTCTCCTAGAACCAACATAGGGAAGGGGGGAATCCTACTCCCGGTGGGAGTAGGACTCCCTTTGGGCGCGCCTAGAGAGGCCGGCCCCCTCCCCCTCCTCCACTCCTTTATATACGGGGGAGGGGGCACCCCATAGAGACACAAGTTGATCATTGATCTTTTAGCCGTGTGCGATGCCCCTCTCCACCATAATCCACCTCGGTAATATTGCAGCGGTGCTTAGGCGAAGCCCTGTTCCGGTAGCAACATCATCACCGTCATCACACCGTCGTGCTGACGAAGCTCTCCCTCGAAGCTCTACTGGATCGTGAGTTCGTGGGACGTCACCGAGCTGAATGTGTGCAGATCGCGGAGGTGCCGTACCTTCGGTGCTAGATCAGTCGATCGTGAAGACGTACGACTATATCAACCGCGTTGTCATAACGCTTCCGCTTACGGTCTACAAGGGTACGTAGACGATACTCTCCCCTCTCGTTGCTATGCATCACCATGATCTTGCGTGTGCGTAGGAATTTTTTTTTGAAATTACTGCGTTCCCCAACATAAAGAAGGAGAAGGGCGGTGCGGTGCGTCACATCGAAAGAAATACTCGAGCACCTGACACACTCCAATGTCAGCTCATCTACTGGAATATGACATAGGAAAGTGGAATGCCTCGACCAACCATTATTCGTATATCTTCACATGTATTTTTTATAGACCAAATGTGGTACCCCTCCCCCCCCTCCCCCCAAGCCTATATATGGGGAGGGCCAAGGTTGGAAAGGGGACAAGTTTCTTAGCAACCACAACACTATCATCAACTACAAGCCAACCGAAGACTAGCAGATAGGTGGAAGAGTAGAGTTAGGAGTGTTTGGGCACTCTAGCTAGTACCCCGACCACTATTGATCTTCCCCCGACCACCACCTTTATAACACAAAGCACTTGTATTCCCCAGTTTATATCAATGCCAACAGGATGTAGGGTTTTACGCTAGCATGGCGGTCTGAACCTTTATAAAATCCTCCCGTGTCATTGTGTTCTTGTGTGACTTTGCTTGTGGATTGACAAGGCATTGAGCCCCTGGACGAACTCACAAATGCAGGGTATCCTTAATCCCTGGTGTCCTGAGTACACACTCCGACATTCCTATATTGCACATGGCTTGTGCTGGTGAATCGTCTGCGTTATGTTCGCTCATCACAAACAGCCATACATACCTCGTTTGTGAATTGTGCCTGAAGCCATCACACACGCAACTTTTTTTGTTTGACGATTTTATTTTCTACCATTTAAGATACCAGCATCACACACAATTCAATTGGATCAAAGGATGCGTGATATGTGCGTCTTCTTAGCAGGGTTCTGCACCAGTGACAAGAGCAATTGACGAAGCTACTACGCATCGGCACGCAGAGGTAATCTCAGAAAATATAACACTTTACACTTTTTTTCCACCGGAGACAAGGAGCAAGACAAGTCAATGCGAGTACTTACACATCGGCGCGCAGAGGTAATCTCAGAAAGATGACACGACTGACCGACGCAAAGACGAACGCACTGTTTTCCACAATTTGGACTTACGCTTAAAAACGTACCCTGGAATCTGGGTGTCAATAATACTCCGGCGATCGCGGCCGGACAAATGAGTCGTCTAGAACCAACGACCAGAGAAACTGGAAACCCTCCGTTCCACAATGCCGAGCTAATTCCTTTTCAGTTTCTAGTCAAATATACTTTGAGTTTACCCCCTCTCCCTGCCCATCGGACACGCAGGATGCATGGAATTCCTGCCCTCTCTTAGAAAATACTACTCCAATGCAGGTGTTTGGAGTATCAGTTAAGTTACTTGGATTGAATTTGTCAAACTTGACCAGTCAAGACATATTTTATTGAACTCTTCTTTTATCTGAGTGCTCGATCGGCTCGCAACTTTCCAAGCTTACCTAGTTACCCTAGACCTAGAGAAGCCATCGAGCTTACGCAGTATAAATAAACGAGTAATGGTCGCAGCCTATCTCATCAATACAGCTGATACATTCACGGATAGTAGCGCATACCACACCTTTCCTTAGCTTCGTAAGGCTTAACTAGCGATGGAGTACTCGCCGAAGCTATCAGTGGTACTGCTCTTAGCTCTCGCGTCCGCCATGGCGGTCGTCACGGCTCAGAACTCGCCGCAGGACTTCGTGGACCCCCACAACGCGGCGCGCGCCGACGTCGGCGTCGGGCCGGTGACCTGGGACGACAACGTGGCTGCGTACGCGCAGAAGTACGCGGAGCAGCGCCGCGGCGACTGCCAGCTGGTACATTCGGGCGGGCAGTACGGGGAGAACATCTACGGAGGCCGCGGCGGCGGGGCCGACTGGACGGCGGCGGACGCCGTGCAAGCGTGGGTATCGGAGAAGCAGTACTACGACCACGGCAGCAACAGCTGCTCGGCGCCGGCGGACAAGTCGTGCTTGCACTACACGCAGGTGGTGTGGCGCGACTCGACGGCCATCGGCTGCGCCCGCGTCGTCTGCGACGGCGGCGACGGCCTGTTCATCATCTGCAGCTACAACCCGCCGGGCAACTACGAGGGGGTGAGCCCATACTAGGCTATGCATGCGTGCGTGCGTGCATGTACGTAGCAGCGCATATATTGCATAAAGAATAAAGCTGAGATCACAGTCGTGATAAGATTGTGACACTTTAGCAGGCTAGATTCACGCTATATATAGTTTAGACCGGCAATGGATATTGTTACGGTTCATGTAAGTTGTATGCTTGCACGTGCTTGATATGCAGTGCTTATATGAATGAAAATACAGTTTTATTATCAGGGGTGAAGCTAGAACGTGCCACATCGCGACGCTACCCTGCACCAACGGATCAAATGGTGATGTACCATGCTTGAGGTCATTGCTAACGTGGTGTCAGTCGGTATGGCCGTCGTGTCACAGTGATCTCCTAAGTACAAAAAATGGGTATAACTGTTAAGGTACGAGTATGGATTACATGCACCAATTTGGATACAGGAATGGGGATCGAGAGGAACACTGCACCCACTCGGCCATGCGTGCTCGTCAACGTGCAAGACTTTGTTGAAGTCACCAATGCAGAGCCATGGGAGAGGACTAGCCGACACAAGCGACTTGAGAAGGTCCCAACACTATATATCTCGTTCTTCTGCGCCTCCCCATTTACGCCATTTACGCAAGCCAGCCT
The DNA here is from genome assembly GCF_003073215.2 of Triticum urartu. Classification (NCBI taxonomy): domain Eukaryota; kingdom Viridiplantae; phylum Streptophyta; class Magnoliopsida; order Poales; family Poaceae; genus Triticum; species Triticum urartu. The sequence continues at coordinate 584,125,128 of NC_053026.1, forward strand.
CCATTCATCTTGACCGGGTTTTGAGATAGTGGCATCAATATGATACTTACAATAGCCAAAAACTATAATATTTGATTTTGTCGGATATGGGGTTCCGGCAAACCCTTAAGGTTCGAACACTGAGGTGCGCGCGAGGTTTTTCCCTCCTGCCGATCAATGCTTTAGCTCGCTAGATCTTGCGGACGAATTCGACGAACTCACAACACAGAAAGACACGGGGTTTATACTGGTTCGAGCCACCATTGTGGTGTAATACACTACTCCAGTGTGATGGTGGTGAATTACCTCTTGGGCTGATGATGAACAATACAAGGGAAGAACAGCCTCCTGAGGTTGAGGTGTTCTTGTGCGTATGAACTTGTGGTGTGTCTCTTAAGCTAAGATGAGATCTCCCCTCCCTTCTATGGTGGTGGCTAGTCCTATTTATAAAGGCCCTAATCCTCTTCTCAAATATCGAGCAGGAAGGGAGCCAACAATGGCGGGCTAATTTGAAAGAGGGCAACTAGTACCAGGTATTCTGACAAAAGTAGTCTTCGCCTGCACAAAGCTCTGGTGGTGACGCCGTCTTGGGCTCCACGATGACCTCCGTCTTGCAGTCCATGGTCTTTGTCTTGTTGCACCGAAATGACAACCTTTGACTGATGCCTCGGTACTCCGCGGCTGCACTTGCCCCCTTTGCACCAAAGAGGAAACAAGGACGCTGCGCGCGCTGGCGCCCGCCTGGCACCCGCCTGGCACCCGTCTGGTGTCGATCGTCATGGCACACGTCACGAGAGCCTCGTGAGGTTCGCCTCTCCTTGATATCTCCGCCCCTCGCGAGCCTACCAGACTAGACCGCTCGGGAGGAGGTCTTGCGTCGCCCGCCTCGCGAGGCTTTGGCCCCTCGCGAGGGTCTTGGATGCTTTGTTAGTGAAGATGGGCCGTACGACATGCTGGCTCCGCCACGCCGCGGGCCGCAGGCAGACAAGTCTGGGGACCCCCGTTTCCAGAACGCCGACGGTAGCCTCCGGGCCCAAGGTGCGCTCGGGCTTGGCTTCGCGGCGAAGCCAAGGGTCAAGCTCGAAGCACCGCGGGCCCCAAAAGCCTGCGGCCTCGGTTGACGCATGGCGGTTGATTGGACGTGGGCGTCTCCGCTTCCCCACGCTGCCTCGACGACTGTACGACTTGACAAGTCCCTGCGACATGCAAGGGAAACCATCATTACCTGCGATCGTGGGAGACGTCGGTTGGCCTTCTCTTGTTATAAATGGGGAGGGGGCGGAGCCCCCGTTGCCCATCTCTTCCTCGCTTGCTCGCTTCTTCTTTGCTTCATTGCTTGCTCCAATGGCGCCTATCAGAAGGTTCTCCGCCGAAGAGAAGGGGAAAGCTCCCCGTGACAATCCGGGGCCTCTTCCGCCGAAGAAGAGGCGGATCAACCGTCGTGACGAAGCGGCGATGCAAGTGGTGAGGAGGCCTCGCTGCGAGCGACCTCCTCCGGGGTATCCGCTGCCCCTGTACGCCCAAGCCGAGGGCTCGGGAGGATGAAGTGACGAGCAGCGCCGCCCACGCCGCATCCGGGGTCGCCACGCCACAGCGACGCGTGCCGTCCACGCCGCAGACTCCTCGCGCGAGTTGGTGCTGTGGGTGCCGATGCCTCCGAGCTCCTGGATCCGCTTCCCGCGGTTCTTCTCCGACGTGATGCCGCCGAGAGGGCCTCTCGAGCTCTGGCTGCAGCACGTCGACTGCAGCGCTCCGGCGACCGGAGCGGAGATCAAAGCGGTCCCCACTGCAAGATCTTCATGACTCGCGGCTGGGGCGAGGTCGCATGGGTCTGTCGTGCGAAGGGCGCCCTCGCGATCCACTTCAAGTATGACAGCACCTCCATGCTCGCCTTCAAGGTCTTCGACGCCGAGGGCTGCCGCCTGGAGTGCTGCTCCGGAGAGGAGCGCGAGGCTGATGCACGCTCCGCTCGCGACCACTCCAGCAGTAGCAGCCCTTGGGAATCCGGCAGCTCTCCTGAGCTCTATGAGACTCCGGAGACGAGCGACGACAGCTACGTGCCCCTGAGTTCTCGCCGCGCTCGGAGCAGGGCTGCGGCGTCCGGCCGCCGCCGCCGCTGATCTGGATGGGGTTGGCGCCGGCCTCCCGTGGCCCACTGTTGATGATGGCGTCCGCCACGGGAGGATGTAGATAGGATTCGCCTTAGCATCAGCTTTTGTTTCCTGCGAAGAATCATGAATCACCCCTTAGGGGCATGTAAGGATCTGCAATGCCTTTGTACTTATTTTCCTTGTTATGAAGATTTGATGAACGCGTGTCCCGTCAAGGCTCGGTCTCCCCTTTCTTTCCTCGTGATAGCTTGTTGCTCTATGCTGACGGGTCCCAGTCCCAAGGCGGCTACAGCCGTCGCTGGTATTCCAGGTCGCGATGCCGTGGTCAAGGCCAGGAGGTGCGCGACCCGAGGTCCAGCAAGAGCCCCTGAGGCGTGATGCTCAAGAGGTCCCCCTTAGCGCCCAAGCGGCCATGGTAAGGAAAGAAAGGAAGATGACTTGGACGCAACGGGGTTGCGGCATGGTGTGAGCGACTATTAGACCCAAATATTTAGCCGATCCGAGGGCGGGACTTATCTTGCTGACTTCGCGGTGATTCCTGATGTTGCCCTAGGGCTGCGCGCCAACTTACTCGATGTAGCTAGGCCGGTTCGTACGAGTTTTCCTTCTCCCGAGCTCTTCTTAGTGCTCTATGTCCTCAGGTCCCGGCCCTCGAGCGAGCTCAGCTGCCACTGGTATGCCAGGTCGCGATGCCGTGGTCAAGGACATGGGTGAGGGCTGGAGAGCCAGTAAGAGCTCCTGAGTCGCGATGCTCAGAAGCCCCCCTTTTAACGCGCAAGCGAATCGCACGAGAGAAAGGAGACTCACGGTGTCGCCTGTTGTCCTTCCGGCAGGGTCCCTGTGGACAGGCACAAGAAGAAACATGGTTTGCCGTTACTGCCGCCTGCCTGCCGTTGGTTGGTCCGAATGAAGTGAAGGCACTGAGGGCCTGGTGAGGTGACGTGCACGGCGCGTGCTACGAGCCAGAGCTCGACCACTCAGATTTGTCGGTCGTGGCAGGGACGGACCCATGCACCAGCGCAATGCCTGTGTAGAGGCCCCGAGGGAGGCAATGATCGAGCAGGTGATAGCAGTTGGCAGGTTAACCATGAAGAGCAGATCGACTGGGATAAATGCAGGAAGATGCATGCCACTGGGTCTGGCCCGAGCGGCGTGGGGATGATGCAGCCCGAGGGGCGCCCCCAACAAGGTAAGCTAGAGACATAAGCAGAAGGATACATGCCATAGGGACGGACCCATGTGGCCTGGGAATAGTGCAGCCCGAGGGGCGCTCCCAGCTTAAATGAACTTGGAAGATGTCACCTGATTATGTAGACGAAGTAGAGTTGGTGCAGCTGAAGCCACGCGTTGAAGGAATGACTCCTCATGAGCCACCGGGACCCTGAGCCTCGGGAGGCTCTGGGAGCTCAGGAGGTTCCCTGAAGACCGTCGCCATCTCCTCCAGAACGGCATGGAACCTGTCCTCCTGAGCCGCCAGGACTTGCCGCACGTTGCGCCGATAGGCCAACGCCACGCTCGGCAAGCCGAAGAGCATGCGAACGTAGCTGTGTGGTGGACCCTCACAGCGGCCCGCACGTGATGGCCAGAAGCGTTCCTGAGATGCGGCCCTGTTGAGCCCTTGGATGTTGATGCAGGCGCGCAGTTCAGCACCCTCGCCTGGATGGTGAGCCGTGCTCGGTGAGCGGCTGTCGCCATGCATGGCTCTCGCGTCTTGTAGCTCTTGGGTGGTCTTGGTGATGAACTCCTGGGTGGTGGGCACTCCTATCCCTGTGCTCTCCTGAGGAAAGTGTGCCATGAAGCACGCTTCCAAGTGGTGCCCAAGCGCCTCCCTCGTGAGGTTGGCAAGGTCTGAGGCTCTCCAGAAGAGAGAGCCCCGAGCCCTGCCCGAGGAGGGCGCTGGGCGCGCTTTCCTATGCGGTGGAGGGAGGCCCCCTGGAGCGGGCGCTGATCCTGACGAGGCTCCTGATGCGACGCCATCTTCTTGGGGTCCTGCGCGGCGCGGCAGCTTCTTCTTGGGGATGGTCTTCGGAGGGCCTTCACTTCTGCTGTCAGGGTTGTCGATTGCTGCGGCTTGGAAGGCGCGTTCAAGGGAGCACACCGCATCCCTTTCTTCACATGGGACCGTGATAATTCCCCCGCTTCCTGGCATCTTGAGGACGTTGTAGCCATAGTGAGTGACTGCCATGAACTTGGCCAGGGCTGGATACCCGAGGATGGCATTGTACGGCAGGCGGATGTGCGCGACGTCGAAGTCGATGAGCTCGGTGCGGTAGTTTTTGCGCTCCCCGAAGGTGACAGGCAGGCGGACTTTCCCTATCGGTGTGGTGGAACCGTCAGTCACTCCTGAGAAAGGCTTGGTTGGTTGGAGCTGCTCATAGGGCACTTGGAGGTTGTCGAACGTGTCGACGGATATGACATTGAGCCCTGCGCCGCCGTCGATGAGAGTCTTGGTGACTTGCACATTGCTGATGACTGGGGAGCACAGCATAGGGAGTGTGCCAGCGGTGGCTGCGCACTTGAGCTGATCGGCCGAGTTGAAGGTGATGGCGCATTTGGACCACCTGAGCGGGCGCGTGGTCTCGAGCTTCGGGAGCGTCGCGTTCACCTCGCGAGCGAACGGTTTGAAGATGCGCTGAGAGGCTGGGGCCTGAGCACCGCCCAAGATGCAAGCGATTGCACGCGGCTCCTGAAAGCCCCCAGCCCCCTTGTCCTGGTGGTGGCCGTCGTTCCTTCTTGGCGGCGGCAACGGGGGAAGACCGGCGTTGCCCTGAGGGCGATCCTCACGAGGCGGGTCCCTCCAGGCGCCCTCGTGAGGTTGGTCCTGCCAGCGGTCCTCACGAAGCCGGTCGCGCCACTCCTAGCGCGGGCCACGGTCGTCCCAGCGTCCGCCTCCGCGTCCTCCTCCGCGGCCGTAGCCCCGGTCGTTGCGCTCGGGGCGTCGACCGAAGCGTCCTTCCCGTATGGCTCTGAACTCTTGACAGTCGCTGGTGTTGTGGGTATTCAGGTTGTGGAAGGTGCAGAATGGACGGTCGTTCTTGGACGACTCGGGCTGATCTCTGCCTCACTTGGTGTCGGGCTCCGCTACGAGCACCACTGCCTCTTTGCGTTTCACGTCCTTGGCCTTGGCCTTCTTCTCCTCCACTCCTGCAGCTGGCAGCTCAAGGAGAGAGAGGCGCCCCTCCTCAGCTCTTGCCCACTTGGTCGCCAGGTTGAACAGCTCCTGAGATGTGCAAAGCTCCTCATGGATAGCCAACTCTTCCTTCATCTTGATGTCGCGGACGCCGTCAGAAAACGCGAAGATGATGGCCTCGTCCATGACCTTGGGGATCTTGAGGCGGGTGCTGTTGAAGCGCTAGATGTACTTCTGGAGGGTCTCTCCTGGCTGTTGCTTGATGCGGCGTAGATCGCCCGCGGCCGGTGGACGGTCATGAGTGCCCTGGAAGTTGGCGACGAAGTGGTCGCGCATCTCGTCCCAGGAGGAGATTGAGCCGTGCTGCGGGTTCAGGAGCCAGGAGCGGGCCCCATCCTTGAGAGCCATGGGAAACCAGTTCTCCATGACTTTTCCATCGTCGTTGGCCGCTTCGATGCTCAACTCATAGAGCTGCAGGAACTCCGCGGGGTCGGCGGTGCCGTCATATCGAGGAGGTAGATCTGGCTTGAACTTGCCTGGCCAGGCGACGCTACGCAGTTCGGGGGTGAAGGCACGGCAGCCCGCCGTGGTCGCCGGGGCCCGCTTCGGAGGCGGAGCTTGGCCTTGGCGAGGTCTGCGCTGCGCCACTGCAGGCGGCAAGCAGTCTTGATGAGGTGGTGCGGGGAGCGCCGGTGTGGCTTCTCGCGGCCGCGGGATTTCTTGGCAGCTCCTTTCTTCACGCGCGAGCGCCGGACGCGGTGGATCACGCCGCGGAGGCGCGCACCTTGGTGCCAAGGCACCGTCTTGGGGTCGAGGCGGTGGAGGCACGCCATGAGCCCCGTCGCCCGCGACTGGTTGAGGGGGAGGCAGAGAGTGGGACGGCGCCGGAGAGCCCTCTGCGGCACGGACGAGCTCGGCGACGCGGTCGAGCCACTCCTCATAGAGGTCGTCGACGGGGCGGTAACGCAGGAGCTCATTCCCGCGATGAGCGCGGCCCGTGCCTCCATGGGAGCACGGTGCGCGTGAGACGAAGAACCGGCAGGGGTGAGTGATGGGGTTGCGGTGCGGCCGTCCTGCCGCACCGAAGGATGCTGCAAGGACGCCTGCTGCTCGTTCTCCACCGGGCCGGTGGCAACGTTGGCGGCGGGGGACGGAGAACGACGAGGTGGCCCGCCGACGGGAGCCGTCTAAGCGACGCGAGCGGCGAGGGCAGCCCGACGCTCAGCTTGAGCACGGCGATCGTCCACCATAGAGACGACGGAGTGACGGAAAGGAAGCTACGGTGCACCCCTACCTGGGGCGCCAAATATCGGATGTGGGGTTCCGGTAAACCCTTAAGGTTCGAACACTGGGGTGCGCGTGAAGTCTTTCCCTCCTGCCGATCAACGCTCTAGCTCGCTAGATCTTGTGGACGAACTCGACGAACTCACAACACAGAAAGACACGGGGTTTATACTGGTTCGGACCACCGTTGTGGTGTAATATCCTACTCCAGTGTGGTGGTGGTGGATTGCCTCTTGGGCTGATGATGAACAATACAAGGGAAGAACAGCCTCCTGAGGTTGAGGTGTTCTTGTGCGTATGAACTTGTGGTGTGTCTCTTAAGCTAAGATGAGATCTCCCCTCCCTTCTATGGTGGTGGCTAGTCCTATTTATAAAGGCCCTAATCCTCTTCCCAAATATCGAGCAGGAAGGGAGCCAACAATGACGGGCTAATTTGAAAGAGGGCAACTAGTACCAGGTATCCTGACAAAAGTAGTCTTCGCCTGCACAAAGCTCTGGTGGTGACGCCGTCTTGGGCTCCACGATGACCTCCGTCTTGCAGTCCATGGTCTTTGTCTTGTTGCACCGAAATGACAACCTTTGACTGATGCCTCGGTACTCCGCGGCTGCGCTTGCTCCTTTGCACCAAAGAGGAAATAAGGACGCTGCACGCGTTGGCACCCGTCTGATGTCGATCGTCATGGCACACGTCACGAGAGCCTCGTGAGGTTCGCCTCGCCTTGATATCTCCGCCCCCCGTAAGCCTGCCTGACTAGACCGCTCGGGAGATCTTGCGTCGCCCGCCTCGCGAGGCTTGGCCCCTCGCGAGGGTCTTGGATGCTTTGTTGGTGAAGATGCGTCGTACGGCCTGCTGGCTCCGCCACACCGCGGGCCGTAAGCAGACAAATCTGGAAACCTCCGTTCCTAGAATGCCGACAGATTTTAATGTTTCAAAAAATACCAAGGCCTCCACTATGACCCAAGCCTCCCAGCGAGACAGACCTCCGCTCCGCTCCGTCAGAAGTTAACCTTTATAAGAATTTGGATCACAACTAGAATTAAAAATGTTAACTACCTACTAGGCCATTGGACTTGTTTCTTCTTCTGTCTTGAGCAGTACAGTTGGTATCCTGTGTTTCAAAGTTAATTGAGTGTTCATGGTTTCCCTCTTTATCCTCCGAGAGCACAATAGAGTTGTCTGGAAAGTATTTTTGTTGATTTTTGAGAATATTCCTATCCCCGGGAGATGGAATAGTCGATATCCGTTGAGTGAAACATCATGAGAATCCACAGAAAGGACACCAAGGAGGAAAGACTTCAAGTGCAAGAACTTGAAATGTCTGAAGATGTAGGTTACCTTACAGTTTGTTCAAGGGATTTTGTTGCTATTGAATTTATCTTTTAGGTTAATATTTTATCCCTCAAGTCATGTTACTAGCCTTTAAGATCAGTGCTCATTTATTGTATACATAGTGTTTGCTATGAAATATCTCATTGTGGTTCTACGTGCATAACGTGTGCGTATGCTTGTATGGATTTGCCATGTACCACTGACCAGTCGCTAAAGGGGCACAATACAAACAAGCAAAATATTGTATAATAAACCTCCAATTGAAAGCTGATACATACGTTATTTCTTACTAGTATTTTCTTTCATAATTTGATGACAGAGTTGGGTTCTGCGTTTTGTGGTTAAACAGTTTCCTTGCCAGGCTCCGTCTCTAGAGTACTTAGAATGGCAAATATGGAAGTAAAGAGAACAAAAAATTGTAGATTGTTGTGGTCATTCCTTTGCGTCTTACATTGTCAAGATAATTTTTAACTGAATTTCAAAAACATAATCTAAAATAGTGCCAAAGTTATAACCAAATAAGTACTCCCTACATTCCAAATTGATTGAAGTTTTAGTTTTGTCCTAAGCCAAACTTTATATTTGACCAAGTCTATACAAATGTTCTAATATCGACAACACTAATGAGATGTTGCTTTCTTTCCCAACATATGCATTACTAGTGAACCCCTTTCATTCTCTCAAGTCAGTTGATGGCCCTTACCTTTTCTAATAGCTAGGCGACGATTTGGATTTTTTTTTAGATCATACTTCCTCCGTTCCTAAATATTTGTCTTTCTAGGCATTTCAACAAGTGACTACATACGAAGCAAAATGAATGAATCTACACTCTAAAATATGTCAACATACATCCGTATATAGTAGTCATTCGAAATGTCTAGAAAGACAAATATTTAGAAACGGAGGGAGTAGAATTCTACTGATTGGTCTTTTGTGACTGCATTTCTAGGTATTGTGAGTGCTCTGCGCCAGGTAGATATTGCAATGATTGCAACTGCAAAAACTGTTCTAATAATGTTCGTCATGATGCTGCAAGACAGGATGTTACGGATGCTGTAAAGGAAAGGAATCCTGTGGCCTTTATGCCCAAAATTGGGAATATTCCCCCACAGGATGCTAGCTCACCATTAAGTGCTTGCAAGTTACGAAGGAGAAGCTTTCGATGCTTGCTTCTGTTTTGGATAAGAACCCGCACATTTAGAACTTATATTGCTACTGGTATATATTTCATTCACGGTTCTAATGGTGATAAATGCGTATATGAATTTACATCTTATCACGACATATTTTCTCTGAATCTCTTTACTGTTTCATATTCAGGTGTTAAGGAGAACACTAACAGAAGAAAACTAGATCAAGCAGAGGGTTGCCTTTCTTTCAGAAACCAAGACACAGAAGCAGTTCAGAAACAGCACGATGAACAAGTATGCTCAACAGAAAACATTTTAACTGCAGTTCCTGTTTCTGGAGTAAGGGCAGGAATGCCAAGATCCGGCCCTTCTGACACATGGAAGTATGACAAAAGGCCCGTGTCCCCTGGAACCCAGGAACTGATGTGTAACGACCAAGATAGGTTTTCCAGACACCGAGTGTTGCAGGCTTGCATCTGCAATTCCCTCAGCCACCAAACAAAAATAGCAAGAGAAGCGTATTCTGAAAATTCTGCACAACTATCTTGGTGAGCTTGTGAACTGCGGAAGGCTTCATGGTGAGCGTTCATCAAGCTTGGTACATACATAAAAACACCAATTGTCCTTCTTACTCTCGCAGAAATGTTGTAGGATGGTAAAAAAGAAATTCACCTATCTGAAACTTGTTAATTAAGTAATGAAGTAGCAGGTCACAGTGCGCCTGTAAAAAAATCAAGCTGGTCTTCAACAACATAAACAAAAAAAAATTACTGTTGTCATCTTCTAGAGTTATATACTACACCACAGTATAAAATAAGATAATAATTGGAGTGTCTTATTCATTCGAGCCTCCAAGAAATGGAAATCTACCTCGGAGCTAAATAACAGTAGACAAATATGCATGTTGACTGAAGGTCTATGAACCTCTGAAGTAATGTGGGACTTTTTACCTTTTTACTCTTGGTGGAGGCTTCGAGGCAGCCTCAAATGTATTGAATATAACAATTCATTTGGACGGTGGAAACAATCACACGTTGTGTGCGACTTCTAAAAGTACATATGTATCACATATAGGCAGATATATGACTTAGACATTTGTGATATGAAAAACAGAATGGAGCATTGGCACATATAAACTAATTGAACAGATTGTAATTAGTGTTGTAAAATTTGTAATCATGTCATCTAACTGATGGAGAACCAAAGGTAAAGTTAGCTGAGAAGGGCTAAGCTGTTGCTTCTTCTTGGGTAATTGTTAATGTTAACGAAATTCGACTCACCTCAGTTAGCCCAGCTATAGTGCTTTATTCATAATGATGAACGGAAAATGCAGCTAGGATGCTTTGATGGTGGGATGCTTAGAATATTTGTTCAACAACTATACTGGATATGATCAGTCGTAACATCCAGATTCACAAATAAGTCATGTACTCTCAAGGCTTCTCCCTGCTATGAAAATATGGCAGAAACTCGCACGTCAACCTCAGGAAGAATGAACTAAAATCGAATTGATAACAGAATCAAACTATGTAGTGCAACTTTATTTTAGAGAACTTGTAGAATTAATTGTTATGGCAAACTGAACCGAAATTTCACTGACACATCAAATTTTTGCCATGCTTGAAGGCTTATACATGTATGTATGACTTCAGGCTGAAGCTAAAAAACTGAAATTATAACCACGTCCTGTAAATTGGCATTAGAAAATAAGAACTTTGTTTGCTCAGATGCTTAACAAATTAACTTACCCCCCAAATCTTTGGGCCTTCTCAAGGATTGGTTGTCCCCAGGAAAACAGACCTGGCTTTATCCATCGCTGGGGTGCAAAGGATTAGTTTTGCTTCGGATAATCGAATAGCATGCACATTGACCAAGCTAACGTTAAAAGGAGAAACACGTTTGATAAAACCTGAAATGATAATTTTTGTCATACCGTAATTGCATAAGAAATATGAGACTAAAGGACCTCTAAACAGAGGACTGGCAAATATGGCATTTTTAATACCATGGAGGCTTAAATTTTGTGTGACCTATGTGGTTGGGAATTTCGTCAAATTCCAATGAAAGCAGTTCAGATCCTCCCTTGTAAGTTCTTCTAAATCATGAATCTCTTTGCATCGTTCCATTCTAACTTTGCAAACAATAGCATCCATGAGGGCTATAATGTTTGTTTGACAAATCATGAGCGCCAATGTGTAAACCTGAGTTCAACACCTGCCATCATATTCAGTTATTCACTTTCTCTTCTTTTACGATTTAGTGAGCATCCACTCAAGCAGCCCCAAACTGTTTAGCAACAGCAAGCAGGAGCACGTTTAGGCTGCAGTATGGCCTAAAAATAGCTTATCAAATCTAAGTGCAGTAAAATAGTTGTAGGCAGATCATGACATCTATATTCTTACCAAATTGGTAGCCTACCTCCAAGTATTTCATTCACCATTCTAGTAATTTATCGAGAGCAGTACTCGACAAATTGAAATTGCACTGGAGGCAAGACAAAGATCAGAAGATGGATGTTGCTTCCCAGGGTGGATTCCCAGATTCAATTCAGTAGGAAGAACCTTGTAGGGCATAGTGGGGAGCACGTACTAAATTCCACCTTGGCCAGGCATACTACGGCCCTATAAACAAACAGGGGACTTGGGAGCGGTATTTGAGACCAAGCCGCCGCTGCCACGCTGTGCTCAAGCAAGAGTCGCGGGGGACTTGGGCGTTGTTCGGTGCTGTAACAGGGTTACAGCCCCCCCCCCCCCCTTGATATTATGCTAGCTACGCTGCCACATCCTGTAAACCATACTCTTTCTTCTCAATATATCGACTCACAAAGGTTTTGCGAGCTCACAAAAAAAGACTACAAATGCCAACGACACAATGAAATTCAGTGGGATGACTAGCAGATCTGAACCCCCAGCGAGCGTGATTGAATGGCTGAAGACATCAAATCGTTGTGGGAGCATGTTAGTGGCAGCTTTACTATTTTTTAACAAACAGTTTGTTGGTAGTGGCATCACAAAAGACTGGAAAAGAACATATGGAAACAATATGTGCTACTTCATTTATATACAAAAAAACACTTTGCCCACAAAAAGGCTCCTGAATATGCCACTATTCCTCTTAGTAAGTTAAAGTTGGATAGTATGTTACTATGGCTCCCTGGTAAGTACTAAAATCAGATTGAACAACATTAAAAATTAGATAAATGTTGCTAGCATCAGTATTAAAAGTTAGGGTTAACGACAATTGTACCTACAAGAACTACTGCTGTAAGTTCTAACTAATAGAGCTTTTGTTCTCGCACGAATGAATGATCAGAAATAGAAGTCATGATCGGACATAAGAAACTGTTCACTAAGACGGGCATTCACAAAGGCAATATACTCACGGTCGTTGCCAGTGATGATCATGTGTCAACATATAGAAGAAGAGTCCGACCATGAGTAGAAAAGTGGACAAACAGCGCCGGATCATGAGCACACGCTGAAAAACCAGTGGCAGTAGGCAAAACGCTCAAAATAGGTGTCAGGGGCTTATTTAAGGCCATAGAGAGAGAGAGAGAGAGAGATGAAGACGGACGATCAGGAATAGAATACCAGGTGGTGACTGGATATAAACCTCCTCACACAGCTCACCATTAAGAAAGGCGGTCTTAACATCAAGCTGAGACAAACCAGTGGCGAATAGAGGCCACGACAAGAAGTGTGTGAACAGTGGTCATATGGGCCACAGGAGCAGAAGTCTCGTCGTAATCACGACCATGCTCCTGCTGAACGCCACAAGCCACAAGACGAGTTTTGTAACGCTTAAGAAAACCATCGGAGCGAGTCTTAACCTTGTAGACCCGCTTACAAGTGATCATATGGGCCACAGGAGCAAGTCTCGTCGTAATCACGACCATGCTCCTGCTGAACGCCACAAGCCACAAGACGAGTTTTGTAACGCTTAAGAAAACCATCGGAGCGAGTCTTAACCTTGTAGACCCGCTTACAAGTGATGGGATGGACACGGGGAGGAAGAGAAACATGATCACACGTGCCGGTGCGCCCAAGAGCATCAAGCTCCTCTACCATTGCAAACTGCCGTTCAGAGTTAACAACAGCTTCACGATAAGAAGTCGACTCAAGAACAGCAGGGGCGGCGCTTGGAAAACCAAGGCAATGAACAGGTGGAAGCAAAGGAGGACCCAAGCCATAAGTAGACTGAGACGAGGAAGATGACACATCAGAAGTAGATGGCACATCAGTAGACACATCCACAACAGATGAACGACGAGTATAAAAAGGAAGGAAACGATGGAAGAATACGAGGAATCACCAGGGTGGACTCAGTTGATGGAGATAGAGAAGTCATCGAAGATGAAGGTGCAGAATCCTGTGACAAGCGAGGTGAGAAAACCATAGGAGATGGCAACAACAAGACAACCCCAACAGATGTGCCATCAACAACCCCAACAGTCTAAAGACACACCGCCGGAGACGGGTCCAAGAAGGCCATGTCAAACTAAGGATGAGAGATGAGAGCCACATAGATGACAAAGGTGATGATGCCACTACTAAAAAGAGCTTGTAGGCAAGGCAACGGAGGTGGAGAGACTGGCAGCGTCGTAGCAGAGGGAAGGTAAAGCCAGTCAAGCAAAACTATCTCTCGTCTGAACACCTACATTGATAACTGTGATTGGGCCCTCTCTCAGCTGAATGCTATCGAGGATAAGCGTTCGCTCTCGGTACTTGAAAGTAACTTCCGTCTCATCCTCAAAACGCACTCTTGACTCTGCTAAAATATAAACAGGAGTATTGAAAAAAGAGGTACACAATCAGATGGTTTCATGGCGGTAGTGTTAACACCAAGTTCTTCCATTTTACAGCTACCGAGCAAAGAGGCGATCTTGTTCCAAACATATAAAGAGAGACTTGGCAAGTCTAACCCTGTGGACATGAAGTTTGACCTGTCGTCTATCACAAACGTGTGGATGGCCTCGAGGAGCTAACAGTTCGTTTCACAAGTGAGGTAATTGATCAGGTTGTGAGGGACATGCCGACTGACCGTGCACCTATGCCCGATGGATTTAACGGTTGCTCCTTAAAATCATGTCGGCACATCATCAAAGAGGAGTTATAAAAGGTTTGCATGGATTTGTATTAAGGGAATTTAGATTTGAGTAGCCTTAACTCCGGCTTTATCAATCTCATCCCCAAAGTTCTGTCACCTCAGACAACAAATGATTATCGCCCAATCTCTTCTAAACTTTTGTCAGAAGTTGATCACTAAACTCCTAGCTAACCGCCTGCAGAAACTTATCATTCACATCATCCATCGTAATTTGTACAGGTTCTTCAAGGGTAGGTCCATCCAACACTGCTTGGCATGGGCTTTCGAATACCTCCACCAGTGTCAGGTGTCACGTCGTGCTTGCTTTCTCTTGAAGTTGGATTTTGCCAAGGCATTCGACACGATCGAGCATGAACCAATGATTCAAATCATGGGGAACATGTGTTTCAACAATAAGTGACTGCAATGGATTGGTTGTATCTTTTCTTTAGGAAGCTCGGTTGAGTTGTCAATGGATTGGCAGGCCGACAGTTCTCCTGCAAGCATGGGGTCAGACAGGGTGAACCCTTGTCGTCGTTGATCTTTGTTCTAGTTGCAATCAGCCATCAACGATGCACATGCCAGAAGACGTCGTGCTTGCTTTCTCTTGAAGTTGGATTGCGGATCTTCTGCAATCAGCCATCAACGATGCACATGCCAGAAATCTAATTTAGCTCCCAATTCCAACCTGTAATAATGACTCCGGTGATTCAGTACGCCGATGACACCATGGTGGTCATGTCGGCCTACCCGCGTCAAGCTGAGCAAATGAAACTTATTCTGTTGGACTATGCAACTTATGTTGGGTTGTGCATTAATTTTCATAAATCAACTATGGTGCCAATCAATTTGGATCATGCAGAAAACGTTTGTTTTGGCCCGGATCTTTCAGTGTGTGGTGGGAGAAATGTCGTTTACGTACCTAGGGTTGCCTTTGGGCACCACCGCCCCTTCCGTCATGGATCTTATGCTACTAGTTTCTTCTATTCAGAGAAGATTGCACACGGCTACTTCCCTACTTGACTATGGTTCAAAACTTACGCTGGTTAACTCCGTGCTTACATCTTTGGCCATCTATGCGATGTGCTCAATGAAGGTACACCCCGAAATCATTGAACATCTTGATAAACTACGTAGGTACCGTCTATGGCGTAAAAACTGAGGATGGAGTCAAGGGGAACTCACTTGCTGCCTGGGACATGGTTTGTCGCCCAAAAGACAGAGGTGGACTCTATGTTACAAACTTCGAGGTGCAAAATCACGGTTTGTTGCTCAAACAGTTGCATAAGTTCTATAGTAGTGAGGATATCCCGTGGGTGCAGTTAATTTGGTCTACATATTATACTAACAAGATCCCACACTCCTCTGATATGTGGATCCTTCTAGTGGAGGGACATCCTTCAGTTGTCAGATATCTACAGGGGTGTGATAAAAGTCGCTGTAGGGGATAGCAAAACGGTACTTTTTTGGAAAGATCTCTGACAAGATAACAATAGCCTCGCATCCTATCTACTACCCTTGTCCACTGAGGCTCGCGAGGAAGTCAAAGACTTGCAACTCATTAGGATGACCGTGCGTCGAATGTCATTGACACTTGGTTGAGTGCCTAATATGGGTGGAAGAGTTTAAGACCAGCAAATTCTACACCTATTGTTTTAGAGATGTGCAGGTGGATGATGCATCCCGTTGAATATGGAGAACCACATGCACTATTGAGTGGAAGATGTTTCCTTGGCTCCTTCTACCTGATTGTCTAAATACAAGAAATATGTTGTGCAGGAGGCACTACAAGATTGATAATGATGATTATAGCCGCCTCTTATGCCATAACCCCTCGGAGGAATGCCTGGCACACCTTTTCTTCAAATGCCCATTCAGTGTTTAGTGCTGGAATGCCTTGGGTATTGTTTGGCTTGACAGCGGCTGCAGATTGCATATGGTTCATGTGGCGTCGATGTTATGGAGGTCTTTGTTGTAGCTGCTTGGGGGATTTGGAAGGAACAAAATCAAAAGCTTTTTCAAGGTGTGCCTCCATCACGCAACTCATGGCTTTCCAGATTTAAAAAGGTTGCTATGTTGGCCAATAGGGTAAAGCAGAGGCTTGAGCCCTTCATTCTATCCTTTGTTGCTACTCTAATGCTTGTTAGTGCCCTACTTGCTCTCCCTGTTTGTACTTCCCTCTCCCTCTCTCTTCCTTAGATTACTAGACTACTAACACACACCCTTTCCCTATGTAATTCACATCTCTGTACATTACTACCCACCCCCCTATTAACTTTTAATACAAAAATCAGTTGGAGCCTTTCATGAGGTCCGATGAGGATCACATAAGTACTACCTCCATCCCAAATTACGTTTTAGTGTTAGATACATTTATTTGTATCTAGGCAAATCTAAGATAAGTAATTTGGGATGGAGGGAGCAGGAGAAAATGGAATTGTTAACTCTTTATGCTAGTTTTGGGACTCCTTACATTAAGTTTAGATGTATTCTACTTATCTTCTATGAAATTCTTTTCTCAAATAAGATTTCAAAGGCAAACCTGGATATTGATCCTTGATTTTAGGCCAGCTCATTTTGTTTCAGAACTTCCATGAAAAAGAGCCAACAATTACGAGTAGAAGACGATGTTGGTGAAGATAGAAAGCATGTTTTCCGTTCTTCCTTGCTGCAAGGAGTTGCCTCGGCATACATTTTAACATTGTAACCTGATCTAGAAAAAAGTTATTCTCTAGGACCAACCCCTAGCAAGTTAGAATCAATTCCTAATGGTCGCAAGCTAACTGACAAAAAGGGGTACTGCAAACAACAATTTGTCGAAAGTGCATTCCCTTGCAGCATAATAATGAGCCAGTACAGGCCAATTTGGCATCTTTGTCGCAAAGCCCAAGCATAGGTATTATGTTGCAATCTTAGTGTATGGATAGCTTGAAGCATCATGTGTGTGTTTTCAGAACATGGTACTCTAGATACTTGACTACCACAGTAAGCACTACAGACTAAGTTGCCCTTTCCAAGCTTAACTTTAATGAAAATAACATGGTTGATGATGAAGCAAACTGCACACAACCTAATGCAAGTTGGAGTGAGTGATTTGGTGAAGACCACGACTCTTGTCGATGCCATCATGGGCAGCTAGTTTCGTTTGACTTTGACCAATTTTGTTGCGGCATTTGGTCCAACATATGAATGATGTGCACCCCTACAGCTTGATTGCTTGTTTTGCATCAACATGAGTAGAACGAATCTAAGGACATGCAACTCCCAGCAAATTCGCATAGAGAGAGAAGATTGCCGATCTCACATCACACGGCAAGAGCAAGGGACATCAATGGAGTATGAAGAGAGTTACACCAATCAACCCTTCACGGTCACCACTAACCGTATCATCTCCCATGACCATGGGCCTCAACCTCGCCATTATTTTAGCAGTAGGGAGCAACTAGAAGGCAACATCCCACTAATGAGGAGAGGAAGGTAGCCACAACAACATAGGGATGCAGCTTAAAGTAGATGTCGCAGTGTGCGTCGGTCCTTGTCCAGAGGCATCAGCCGACAGTGCGGGCAATGGCAAGGGAGATGGTTGGTCAATGTAGATAGTGCAACTGCAGTAGATATGCGTACCGATAACACGAAGACTCTTCGGATGCACAGTGTCTTTGTGACCTGCAATGATATGAGGCGTCGAGAGCCATATCAAATTGGAAGAGGGGGTCAGTAGATTGCTTTGATGGCGGCCTCGAGGCTTTAGGTGAGACGCAGGAACAACCGCGTGGTGTGCCAGTATCTGGTAGCTAATCAGAAGGCTAGCAATGAATTTTGGCCTGTTCAGACACTACTTTCGATCTTGCGCGAGGGTTAACCTGAAGGCTCGTATGGTGCCTCCAATTAGTAGACATAAGATTCTAGCACGGCTCTTCTCGAGACGACTTATCGAGTAGTTGTTCATCCCGAACGGCACCATGCGATGGCAGAGATTGTTGTTCTTGAGCGCACCAGCACATGGGATCTCAATTCCCTTAATCCCCGTGCTCGTCCCATCACTTGTAAGTTGGTCTACAAGGTTAAGACTTTGATGGTTCTCTTGAACGTTACAAAGCTCGTATTGTGATCTTTGGCTTTCATCAGGAACATGGTTGTGACTACGGTGAGACATTTGCTCCTATTGTCCAGATGACCACTCTTCGCAAACTTCTCGCCATGGCTTATGTTCGCCATTGGTCTGTCTCTCAGCTTGATGTCAAGAATGTCTGTTTTAATGTAGCCAACACCAGGGTATTCTGATCCTGATGGCATGATATGATGTCTTCCTCACTTCCTCTATGGCCTTAAGCAAACCCATCGTGCATGGCTTGAGCATTTCGTCTTGATGGTGACTGTAGTTGGTTTTTGGCGAGTGCTCATGATCCTGCGCGTTATGTCCACCTTTCAGCCCAGTGCCAGACTCTTCTTTCATATGTCGATTACATGATCATCACTTGCAACGACTCCGAGTACATTGCCTTTGTGAAGGCTCGTCTTACTGAGTAGTTTCTTATGCCTGATCGAGGTCCTCTTCGCTACTCTCTTGGGATTATTGAGGTTTCTACCTCAGATGGCTTCTTTATTTTGCGAGATTAGTATATCCAGGATCTTCTTGCTCGTGCTGCTCTTGTTGATGAGCGCACTGTTGAGACTCCTATGGGTCTGAACGTCCACCTTTGTGCTTCTAACGATGAGCCTTTTCTAATCTGACGAGCTATCGTCATCTTGCTGGGAGTCTTCTCTATTTAGATGTCACTCATTCGAACATTTCATGTTCCTTCACATTCTAAGTCGGTTTGTTTGTGCTCCCACTTCAACCCACTAGACTCACCTCCTTCATGTGTTATGATATTGTCGTCTGGACATTTATCCTTTCTTTCATTGCGTTTGCTACTTCTTGGCCCAGTGAAAGCACCAAACTAACTACTTAGGTTCCAACGATGAGCACAAGGGCCCTTGACGTTGGGATGCAATGGGTAGTCAAATGCACATTTCTGGTTGTCCTTTCCATCCACGCCCATGCTCTACTTCCCCCATTGAAGATATTTCTTTCCCCAATTTCCTCGATACACCTATTACTCATGTATTACCCTCGTCCACCCATCCCACCATGTCTTCCCATACTACTATTGTAGGACCCACGTCGTCATGACTTGTGGTTTCCCCACTTTGTTCGTTGCCAAAGGCTACCTCACCTTGCCCATCCCATGAGGCTTCCCCGGCGATTCCCCCTCATCCTCTTCTTTACTACACTGGTCGTTTGTGTGTTGTAGATTGTAATGAAGAAAATGTATCTACTACCTTCTTGCTCAAGGGCTTCATCAAAAAGCTTTTCCCATGAAGAAGCTTAGATCACCATCCTCACCCAGATGAAAGAGCTCACTGAGCTATCCAAGAGCAATGCTCCAAAGCAAGAAAGGTTAGAGCAAGTGTTTAAGAATTGTGCTCGGGGCTGAAGCTCAAGATTCATATCTCCTTTTGATTAGCCATCTCCCCCGACTACTATGTCTCCTTACCTTAGCCATGCACCACCTCCAGCTCACCCTATTTATGGCTTCTGTTCTCTGTTGTCCCCACCTAATGACCATTATGGTTATTCTGGAGTCGCTCTTCTCAAAACTTCTTATCGCGACGTTGTTGCTCATCCTAAACGGCAGCATGCGATGGCACAGGAGATTGCTGCTCTCGAGTGCATCGGCACATGGGATCACATTTCCCTTCCTCCCCGCGCCCACCCAATCACTTGCAAGTCGGTCTACAAGGTTAAGACTCTAATGGTTTCTCTTGAGCATTACAGGCTCATACTGTGGTCTGAATGTGCCTCCTCCTTGGGCTGAAGCTCCTCGAGATTCTTCATATCTTCTTCTCAGTAGCCATCTCCCTCGACTATTATATCTCCTTCTGTTGGCCATGGACCACCTCCAACTCACCCTATTTATGGCTTTCGCGCTCGGTCGGTTCTGCCTAATGACCACTATGGTTATTCTGGTGTCGCTCTTCTCAAGACCACTTATTGTACGTTGTTACCCATCCTGGACGGCAACATGCGATGGCATAGGAGATTGCTTCTTTTGAGCGCACGACACGTGGGAACACAGTGCTCGTCCCATCACTTGTAAGTGGGTCTACAAGGTTAAGATTGTAATGGTTCTCTTAAGACTAATGGTTCTTTGGATTAGCCATCTCCCCCGACTACTGTCTCCTTCCAATAGCCATGCACCACCTCAAGCTCACCCCGTTTACGGCTTCCGCGCTCGACCGCTTCCGCCTATTGACCACTATGGTTATTCTGGAGCCGATTTTCTCAAGACGACTTCTTATCGTGATGTTGTTGATCATCCTGAACGGCGATGTCACAGGAGATTGCTACTCTTGAGCGCATCAGCACGTGGGATCACATTTCCCTTCCTCCCATGCCTGTTCCATCACTTGTAAGTGGGTCTAGAAGGTTAAGACTCTAATTGTTTCTCTTGAGCGTTACAAAGCTCATATTGTGGTCTAAATGTGCCTCATCGGGCTAAAGCTCCTCAAGATTCTTCATATCTTCTCAGTAGCCATCTCCCTCGACTACTATGTCTCCTTCTGTTGGCCATGCACCACCTCCAACTCACCCTATTTATGGCTTTCGCGCTCAGCCACTTTCACCTATTAACCACTATGGTTATTCTAGTGCCGCTCTTCTCAAGACGACTTTTTATCATGATGTTGTTGCTCACCCTAAATGGCAACATGTGATGACACAGAAGATTACTGCTCTTGAGCGCACCGACACATAGGAACACAATTCCTTTCTCATCGTGCTCGTCCCATCACTTGTAAGTGGGTCGCAAGGTTAAGACTCTAATGGTTCTCTTGAGCGTTTTAAAGCTCGTATTGTGGTATGAGGCTTTAAGCACGAACATGGCCATGACTATGATGAGACATTTGCTCCTATGCCCCACATGACCACTCTTTGCACACTTCTCGTTGTGGCTTCTATTCACCACTGGTTTCTCTCAGTTGATGTCAAAAATGCCTTTCTAAATGGTAAGTTGCATGAGACGGTCTACATGTAGCCTCCACCTGGGTATCCTGTTCCTGATGGCATGATTTGTTGTCTTCGTCGCCATGACTATCACCTTAAGCAAACCCATAGCTTGAGCGTTTCGTCTCGATGGTGACTGGGGTTGGTTTTTGGTGAGTGCTCATGATCTGCAATTTATATCCACCTTTCTACTCATGGTCGGAATCTTTTATATGTCGATGACATCATCATCACTCGTGACGACTCTGACTACATTGCCTTTATATGGTCGGAATCTTTTACTCCTTTCACTACTTCCTTGGGATTGAGGTTTCTTCTACCTCTAATGGCTTCTTAATTTTGCCAAGAGAAGTATATCCAAGATATTCTTGCTCGTGCTGCTCTTACTAATAAGCACACTGTTATGACTCCTATAGACCTCAACATCCACCTTTGTGCTTCTAACAGTGAGGCTTTGTCCGATCTGACGCACTACTGTCATCTTGTTGGGAGTCTTGTCTATTTGTTCGAACATTTCATAACCCGTCATAACCTAAGTCAGTTTCTCTACGCTCCCGCTTCAACCC
Source organism: Triticum urartu (assembly GCF_003073215.2). NCBI lineage: Eukaryota > Viridiplantae > Streptophyta > Magnoliopsida > Poales > Poaceae > Triticum > Triticum urartu. The sequence continues at coordinate 584,146,791 of NC_053026.1, forward strand.
ACTAGCCACCTCCTCCGCGTTCTATGATATCTTCGTTTGGACACGTATCACGTGATTCAACGTGTTTGATATGTTCTTGCACCCCATGAACGCAACAAAATGACTACTCAGTCTGTTGAATGTGTCGTCTTAGGTACGACGATGAGTATCAGGGCTATCGATAGTCTAGTGCGCATTTCTCGATATGTGACTTCTGATGAGTCGCGTCCTTTCTATCCACGGCCATCCTCTCCCATGCCCCCCAAACTAAAATTCGGTTAAAACAAAAGTAAAAAACAGCACAGAAAACGGCCCAGAATATGTAGGCACCTTCTAGAAAGCCCAAAAAGATTCCTAAAATTGTAACATGCGAAGAAGAAAAATACGAGCGTTCGGTGTGAAGAAGTAAATGGGCCAAGGCCGAAGGTCGAACAGGGTGTGCACTTTCTACCAAAAAATAAAATGTGGTGCCTTAAGCGTTGAATAAGGTTTGGCGTGGGAAAGTGGTGAAAAAAGCTCACAAATTGGGAAAAAAATCACAAAGTCAAAAAGGTTTAGGAACTCAAAAAATGTTCACACACAAATTCTGGAAGAAGTTCGTGAATTTGGAAAAAAAATTGCAATTTTGAAAAAGGTTCACGCATTTGAAAAAAAATCAGATGTTTAGCCGGGAGCCAAGTGGGTTAGGATTAGGGTCATCACATGGGTACACTTACTTGGTGCTGGACCTCAATGTTGTGACTCCTAGGGCCTCTTGGAGCTTGACTAGCTTCACCTTCCCTCGACTACCGTCGACGCCAATCTCTCCGCCTTTATTACCTCGTCTACCAGCTCTTTCTGGCATCATCGTTTGGGTCGCTTGTGTGTATCTCGTCTCCCATCCTTAGTTTGACGTTGTCTTCCTGTATCTATCTCTAGCGATGTGTCTTTAGACTATGTGTTTGTCGACTTGATAAACAGGTTCAGTTAGCTTATCCTCATAGTGAGATTGCGTCTCGACGTCCTTTCAAGCTTGTTCACTCTAATATCTGGGATTCGGCTCACTTTGCCTCGAAAGGAGGCCATCACTACTACTACTTTTATAGACAATTTCTCTCAACACGTGAGATTTCATTTCCCTTGCTCCTCGTGCTCATCCCATCACTAAGTGGGTTTGCAAGGTTAAGAGCCTGATGGTTCTCTTGAGCATTACAGAGCTCGTAGCGTGGTTCGTGGCTTTAAGCAGGACATGGTCGTGACTATGATGAGACATTTGCTCCTATGCCCCAAATGACCACTCTTCGCACACTTCTTGTTGTGGCTTCCGTTTACCACTGGTTTGTCTGAGCTGATGTCAAAAATGCATTTCTTAATGGTGAGTTGCATGAGACGGCCTACTTGTAGCCTCCACATGGGTGTCATGTTCCTGATGGCATGATCTGTTATCTTCGTTGCCCTGTTTATGGCCTTAAGCGAACTCATGCCTGGTTTCAATGTTTCGTCTCTGTGGTGACTACAATCGGTTTTGTCGAGTGCTCATGATCTGCAATTTATATCCACCTTTCGCTCATGGTCAAAATCTTCTATATGTCAATGACATGATCATCACACACGACGACTTTGAGTACACTGCCTCTGGAAAGGCTTGTCTTACCGAGTAGTTTCTTATGCCTGATCTTGGTCTTCTTCGCTACTTCACTGGGATTGAGGTTTCTTCTTTCTTTTCAAGAGACTCCTATGGACCCCATCATCCACCTCTGTACTTCTAACAGTGAGGCTTTGTCTGATCTGCTGTACTATTGTCATCTTGTTGACGGTCTTGTCTATTTAGATGTCACTCGCCCGGACATTTCATATCCCGTCAAATTCTAAGTCAGTTTGTCTGCACTCCCGCTTCGACCCGCTAGTCACCTCCTCCGTGTTCTACGATATCTTCGCTTTATCACTTGTTTCGTTGTGGTTGCTACATTCTTCTTGCTACATGTGAACACACCAAAACTGACTACTAAGTCTGTTGAATGTGTCTTATTAGGATACAATTATGAGCACAAGGGCTATCATTAGTCGGATGTGCATTTCTCAGTGAGTGACTTTTGATGAAGATATTTCTTTACTCAATATCCGTGATACACCTATAACTCATGTATTGCCCTCATCCACCCATCCCACTGTTTCTTCTTGTACTAGTGTTGTAGACCCACGCCATCATCACCCGCGGCTTCACCACCTCCAGCACAACCTATGTATGGCTTCGCGCTCAACCTACGTATGACCAATATGGTTATTCTGTGCTGCTCTTCTCAAGACGACTTCTTAGCGTCACGCCATTGTTCATCCGGAACGGTAGCATGCGATGGCAGAGGAGAATGCTACTCTTGAGCGCACCATCACATGGGATCTCATTTCCGTTCCTCCGTATGTTTGTCCCATCACTTGTAAGTGGGTCTATAAGGTTAAGATTGATGGTTCTCTTGAGCGTTACAAAGCTCGTATTTTGGCCTATGGCTTTCAGCAGAAACATGGTCATGACCACGATGAGACATTTGCTCCTATGGCCCACATGACCACTCTTTGCACGATTCTCGTCGTGGCTTCTGTTCGCCGTTGGTATGTCTCTCAACTGGATGTCAAGAATGTCTTTCTCCTCCTAGTGCCCTCTTCCCTCACACCTCCCATGCACTCTCTGCTCCTTGCCAGTCCGATTGGGCATCCTTTGCCTGGCCGCGGGTTGCTTTGTGCCCTTCCTTGATACCACGTATGTGTTCCATTGATGGACGCCACAATAGCCAAATGCTCAGGCGCCACCGTGAATTTGGAAATTCGTGAATTTGGAAGGAATAAAGTTCTTGAGTTTGTGCCCTTCCTATGGCTTTCAAACATGAATTCGTTAAGTTCATAAATTTGGAAGGAAAAAAAAGGTCATGGATTTGAAAAAAGTTTACAAATTTGAAAAAGTCCCCAAATATGGAAAGATACCGGCGTGGTCTTCTTGGATCTATCTTTGGCAATGTGTCTTTAGACTGTCAACTTTGTTGACTTGGTAACAAGTTCAGTTAGCTCATCCTCCTAGCGAGACTATCTTCGCGTCCTTCCAATCTTGACTGGCTTCACCTTCACTCTGTTGCCATCGCCGCCAATCTCTCCGCATCTAGTACCTCGTCTAGCGCTTTTAGGTGGCATCATCATTTTGTTTCACTTGTGTGGCTCTCGTCACCCATCCTTGGTTTGACATGGTCTTACTGGATCTATCTCTAGCGATGTGTCTTTAGACTGGCAATGTGTCTTTAGACTAGCAATGTGTCTTTAGACTAGCAATGTGTCTTTAGACTGGCAAGTTTGTCGACTTGGTAAATAGGTTCGATTCAATCTCTACTCCGATATTTGGGGCCCAACTTCTTTTGCCTCGAAAGTCGACCATCTCTACTATACTACCTTTATAGACAATTTCTCTCGACGCGCATGGATATATTTTAAGTTTGTCGCCAGGGTTCATACCCAATTTTCTTCACTCCTATTATTTGTGTCTTCCATGCAAATTCTGCTCGTGAGTATATCTCTCATTTGTTGCGCGGATTCCTTGCTAAGCAGGGCACACTAGCTCAGTTGTCTTGCCCTGGTGCTCATTCTCCAAATGGTGTTGCTGAGCACAAGCATCGTCACCTTAAGAAGCTGGTGCGTTGATGGTCATCGCCTCTCTTCCGCCACACTTTTGGGTTGAGGTTATTTCTACTTCGACCTATCTCACCAACATTCATCCTTCCTCTGCGGTGAGATTCCTCTCAGGCGTCTTTTTGGTTGTTCTCGTGACTACTCGACGCTTCGTTTGTTCTATTGTGTTTCTGACGTTCTTCTTGCCTTTGTGAACAACCCAAACTGACTGCTCAGCCTGCTGAATGCGTCTTCTTAGAGTCTAATGATGAGCACAAGGGCTATTGGTGTTGGGATCCTATCGGTAGTCGGATGCGCATTTCTCGATACATCTAGGTCTTTTCTCATGAGTTTCAGTCCTTTTTCTATCTAGGTCCATCAAATCCTTTGCCCCCCCAACCACATTTCTTTCCTCAATTTCCTCAATACATCTATCATTCAAGTATTACCCTCGTCCACCCATCCCACCATGTCTTCCCCTACTACTATGCCGCTTCACCATTCAACTCGTGGTTGAACACTACTTCTATATTTCAATCATCACCGGCTACGACTCTCAAGTACATTGCCTTTGTGAAGGCTCGTCATTGTGAGTTTCTTATGTCTGATCTTGGTCTTTGTCACTACGAGATTGAGGTTTCTTCTACCTCTGACTTTTTTATTTCCTAAGGGAAGTATATCCATGATCTTCTTACTCGTGATGCTCTTACTGATGAGCGCACTGTTTAGACTCCTATGGTGCTCAACATCCACCTTTGCGTCCACCTCCGCTCCCTGTAAAAGTCCGGATGGGCATCCTTTGCCTGGTGGCAGGTTGCTATGTGTGCTGTCTCGATCCCACATCCCGTGTTCCCTTGCTGGGCGACACCATAACCGCACGCTCGAGCACCACCAATGGTGAGCAGGAGCTCGGACAATTGGTGCATACCTGGATTTTACCCACGGGACATGCCCGAGAACACGGCGCTACCTATCGTCAAGGCCAAGGGCGCACATTAGGAGAACGTGGGATGCTTAATCAAGTGCGTGACACAAAACCCGCAAACAGGACAAGAACACCAAGCCGGATCAACGAGGAACGAAGAGTGCACACGCACGTGGGATGCTAGACCAAATCCATCTGCTGCCACTACCGCCAATCTCTTCGCCATTGTTGCCTTGTTAACCAGTTATTTTCAGCAATGGCATCATCGCCTCGAGGTCATCGCTAGTATATTATCTTTATAGATGATTTCTCTCCACACATCTGGATATACTTTATTCTTCTCGTAGTGAGGTCTTATCTATACATAAGCGTTTTGCTGGCATGGTTCACATTTAGTTCTCAACACCTACTGTGTTATGTGATGACTCTACTGGAGAGTATATCTCCAAGCTCTTGCATGGAGTCCTGGCTCAGATCTCTTTTCCTGGTGCTCATGCTCAAAATGGTGTCACAAGCATCCTTACCTTCTTGAGACGGCTCGTGCGTTGATGGCCTCTCTTTCCGCCGCACTTTCGAGCCAAGTCTGTCACCACTCCATCTAGCCATCCAGAGCTCCATAGGGTAGCGTTCCTTTCAAGTGTGATCATTTCTTGATTATCGGCGCTTCAATTATTTGGTTTTGTTTGCTATGTCCTTGCCCCTTGTGAAGGCACCAAACTGACTGCTCGGCGTGTTGAGTGTGTCGTCATAGGATACAACGATGAGCATAAGGGATCTCTCTGTTGTGATCATGTTCATCGTCCGATGCCTATTTCTCGAGATGTGACTTGATGAGTCTAGTCCGTTCTACTCGTGTCCATCTTCCTTAACCTTTTCAATGGAGGATATATCTTTCATGACTTTTCCCGACACTCCTGCTGAGCCCTTATCCATTCATCATACTGCTCATGCTTCTTTAATTATTACAAATCCAACATCATCTCTTATGATTTCCACACGTCGCTTGTCACATAATTCAACACCTTCATCACCAGTGACTTCCTTGTCACAATCACCCAAGATTGCCCAGATGATTCCTGCTCGTATTCTTTCATCTTCTCCTCGCTTTTATACACGTCATTCACGTGTTATAGATGTGTCTACAGATATGCCATCTTCCCCATCTCAGCCTACTTATGGCTTGTGTGCCCGTTCGCCTTCCACATGTTGACCGCCATGGTCTTCCAAGCGCTAGCGCTATTGTTCTTGAGTCGGCTTCTTATCATGATGGTTTTCATACCGGTACGTTGCAATGGCAGAGGAGGTTGATGTACTTGAGCGCACCAACATGTGGGATCTTGTTTCTCTTCCTCCTCGTCTTCATCCCATCACTTATAAAGGGTCTACAAGGTTAAAGACTCGCTCAGATGGTTCTATTGAGCATTACAAAGCTCATCTAGTGTCTCATGGCTTTCAACAGGAGCACGGTCTCGATTCCGATAAGACTTTTTTGCTTCTGTGAACCATATGACTACTATTCACACACTTTTTGTTGTGGCCCAGCTTGATGCTAAGAATGCCTTTGTTAATAGGGAGCTACGTGAGGTTTACATGCAACCACCACTTGGGTATTCTGTTCTTGACGACATGCTACGTCTTCTTCCTCGCTCTCTATGGAATTCTAAGCAAGCCCTAGCACCTGGTTTGAGTGCTTTGCCTCTGTGGTGGTTGTCGCTGGTTTTGTGGAGGCACGTCTTAGTTAGCAGTTTCTTTTGTCTGAACTTGGCCCTCTTGGCTACTTTCTTAGGATTATAGTCTCTTCTTGCTCAAGAAAAGTGATCCAACATCTTCTTGCTCGTGTCGCTCTTACTGATGAGCGCACTGTTGCCACTACTATGGAGCTCAATGTTCACCTCCGTCCTATCGATGGTGACACTTTGTCTGATCCAACGTGTTACCTTCATCTTGTCGGGAGACTTATCTACCTAGCTTCCACTCACCCGAAAGAAGAAACAGTGTACATTGCCCCTGTTCAAGTGCACCTCTACCCTCCACTATATGATTTGCGGCATTGTCGTTGTGGCTAGGATGGTGGCAAACTCGCTAGCGCCGATGCCTCTCACACGATGTCGCTAGAGCCTTCATGCCTCTCACACAATGTCGCTAGAGCCTTCATGCCTCTCACACAATGTCGCTAGAGCCTTCATTTTCTCATGTAGCGGACAATGTCGCCATGGCTGCTGGCATTCCCACTCGCGGATCAATGTGTTTGTGAGTGAGACTAACAAAAATACAGGAAAGGAGATGATGACTAAGGTATTAGGGGAACGAGGCCTAATCAAAATTGTTGAGATGAGTTCAGCCCACTGCCAAAATGGTTGGTGCATTCTTCTACAAAGTGGGATACCCTTTTGAACAAAACCGGGTGAGATATAGTCATAGTCTATATCAAGGCCAATGATAATCTCCTTCTTTGGCAAACTTTTAACCCCTGCTTTCAAATACTATTTTGACCCAAACACTAAACATAACGTTGAACGTCATTCTTTATACATCACAACATATTTTCAGAATCTACTAACATGAAAGGCAAATTTGAAAGGTCTTTGCGAAATCAAAAAATATTCACGGATTCAATATATGTTTGTGAATCCAAAAAATATTGACGAATTCAAAAAATGTTTATGGCGAAATCAAAATATGTGCACAGATTCAAAAAAAAATTGGGGATACCAAAAATGTTCTCCTATTTAAAAAATGTTCACGTATTCAAAACAAGTTCATGAATTCAAAAATATTTAGGGATTTTAAAAAATGTTCACGTATTCGAAAAATGTTCCATCTATTCAAAAAAAGTTCATGAATTCATAAAATGTTTGCGTCAAGTTCATAAAATGTTTGCAGGTTCTAAGAAAATGCTCACTAATTCAAAAAATGTAAACACGTTTTCACAAAGATGTTCACAAATTCAAAATGTCCAGGAATTTGAAAAATGTTGGCGACTAATTCGAAAAATGTCCACGGATTCTAGAATCGATTGGCAAATGCCAAAACTGTTCATGTATACGAAAAATGTTCACATATTCAAAAATATTTACGAATAGGAAAAGGTTAAAAAAATTAAAAATATATTCATGAATTTGAAGAACGTTTGGGAAATCACCTTTTTAGCAATTTCGAAAATGTTTGCGGATTTAATGGACGTTCACGAATTGAAATTTGTTCACAAATTTGAGAAATGTTCAAAAGATTTAAGGAATGAAAAAAACGAACAGGAAGAAGCCAAAAGAAAAACAAAACAAAGATATAGAGAAACGTATAAAAATAAGAAATGAAAAAACAGGTAACGATCCCCAATCACCTCTAAAAGACCGTTTTTGGTTCTTCATCACATGATGCTTCTTCATCGACCTCTTCAGTTGAGCCCATGGCTACGCTCGAGATTGATTACATGACGTAGGTGTTTGCTAGCTGCTTATTTTGGTTCTTCAATCGATAGGCTTTGCAAGTTTTCCTACTTCCTCTAGTGGTGCGGAGAGACCACTTTTTTACAATATCTTTTTACAATATCAGGTACACCTCCATGGATCCTTGGTACTCAGGCGCCTTTTCATACAACTTAAGATAATTCTAATTCGCCCTCCATTCCACCTCTAGATTTTGTTGCTCATGTTCTTACTACGGATGGTACTTCCCTCCCAGTCATTAGCTAAACTGATCGCCCGCGTGTTGTGGATTCTTCTCATGAGCCATCTTCCTCGGCTACTATGTCTTCTTCTATTGGCAACGCACTACCTCTAGCTCCGACTACTTATGGCTTCCAAGCTCACCCGGTTTTGCGTACTGACCGATATTGTTATTGCGTCGCTCTTACCCGAGACGACTTCTTATTCCGACGTTGTTATTCATCCTAAATGGCATTGTGTGATGGCATCGAAGATTGATGCTCTCGCAGGGTGAGATTCCTCTCGAGCGTCTTTTTGGTCGATCATGTGACGCTTCTTTTGTTCTATTGCGTTTGCAGCGTTCTTCTTACCTTTGTGAACACCCCAATCTGACTGCTCAGCCTGCTGAATGGGTCTTCTTAGAGTCTAGCGATGATGAGCACAAGGGCTATTAGTGTTGGGATCCTATCGGTAGTCAGATACGGATTTCTCGGTATGTGACTTTTCATGAGTCTCGTCCTTTCTATCCAGGTCCATCCCTTTGGCCTCCCACATTAACGATATTTCTTTACTCAATTTCCTCGATACACCTATCACTCATGTATTGCCCTCTTCCACCCATCCCACTCTGTCTTCCCGCTACACCACCTTGGTTGTTACCTAGGGCTACCTCACCTCACTTGTCCCTTAAGGCTTTCCGATGATTCCTCCTCATCCTCTTCACTACACTACTAGTCCACGTGTAGTGGGTTCTTCTGATGTAGGTTTACGGTTATAATTATATCATTTTAGAAATCGTATGTAGGTTTGGCTAGATGTCTAGGCCCATGTCTGTACTCTATAATATCATACGTAAATACAAGGGAACTTATCACCATCCTCCAGAAGGCAATCTCTATTCCACCCTAGGGCGTGCATTACATGATGGAAAAATACAAAAATCTTTTGAACTTTGACAAAAACTTATAGAAGTAATTGTAACTGAAATAAATAGCTATGTTTGCGATTTCAGAAGGAAGATATTAATGATGAGGTGTCGAACAAATATGCATGCAGGTTGTATCATACTTATAGAGTGAACTCACATGAGCTGCAGAAAGATCCTCATCTCTGAGGAATTGAGTATTTGAAGTTGGTGAATGAAACTTAAATCCATCAGCAGATCTATCTGTAGGAAACGAGGGGAAAAGGGAGTTACACTTGCCTATTTTACTAATGACCTTACAAAGAATTGTAACTACACACTGTGCAACCACCAAGATGGTGCTTGAGAGTGCATCTACCATGCAGCACATAGAAGATTTGAATATCTATTGGGTATATGGCCTAACCACAGGAGCAAGTTAGACTTAAATTACCTGTGGATCTGAAAATGTCACAAAGCAAAAGCAGCAGTAGCGGTTTGTGTGTCTCTAAAGCATGGTCTGCAATAAGAAAACAACCTACATACAGACCAAAGCATAATAGTAAGTATCTCCAACCTTTGAACTGCGCGATGGAGGGCATAAAATTCAGTAAATAATAACAAGGATTCATTACCACAACATTTTTCGTAGTTCGTTCGAAACTGTAGCACAACAGCTTATAAATGGATTGGCACAAACAAAAACTGAAAATTTGCACTTTGACAAGGTAGCAAAAGGAAACGTTACAACATATGCAAGTCTATAGAAGCTAGTCTCCTTCAAAAAAGCATGATTCTCTTTTGGAATAAACTAGCACGTATGCATATGCATTGCAACAAGGACATAAATATTCTAGCAGTTCAACACCCATCGTCTATGATTTGAAATTCTGGTTGAGAAAAGAGGTGTTAAGTTGTTAAAATCCTGATGCTATATACAACAATGGAATTTTGTCACTATATCAACCGTTGTTGTTAAACTGAATCAATATAACTACAATCGGGGTACCTTGTGTCAGCTTATAGAAGTGCTAAGACATATCACAGCAAGTATACCTTGTACATTTAACAAAGAAGCCATATGAACATATGGCAAGCAAGGTAAGTAGCACAAAAACACTAACTGTTAAGCCCATGCTGAGTAGGGTCATACTCAGGAGAATTTCTCTTTTATCCTTGTTACCAACACACAATTATAATGAGCACCAGACCCCACAAATACATCATCTATCAAAATCATCCAGCCATACACCTATTAGCAATACACCTGCAGAACCCACAGAGGGGTCTGCTGATACAGAACTATTTGACAACCAAATACATAATGTCGTCCAATAAGTCACATAAAATGACCAGGTTGGCATGTACCATACACTCCCTCCGTCCCGAATTACTTGTCTTAGATTTTTCTAGGTACGGATGTACACACCTGTCGATTTTGCTCGGTCAGTTGCTCACCGATCTGGCCGTTTCACTGGCCAAATTGCCACGCAGGAAATGGAGTTCCTGGATTCCTTGGTGAGATGGAAGAAGCAACAGCAGCCAGCCCATGATCAAGAATTATAATAACCCAGGAATAGCACATCATCCGTATCTAGACAAATCTAAGATAAGTATTTAGTACGGAGGTAATATAATTTCTGCCCTCCTGCTGCACAAAAACCAATTGAACCTACTGTTTCAGTACAACAGCAATTAATTTGCTCTACCCAATTGTGTTTCACTAGCAACAGCTGCTAAATTTAGTTGTACTGTCCATAAACTTCAGAAATTTAGATGGGGTATACTGGCTGCGTGAAGGCTAGAATTTCAGTACTGTCCATGTTTTGAATTAGGTAAAACCTGCCACACTCGCCAACATGTCGTTAGTAGTATGCTTAAAATCCATGATAGGACTAGGAAGGCAACACAACTGTTTACATGTTAGTTAGTAATAAGGTTGACCGCTTCTTCCATGGATGACAAGAACACTGATTTGTCTCCAGTTGAAAACAACCTAACCGAAAAGCATAGTATAAGGCCATGTAAATATACTTGGTTAATTTATGTTCATTCCAATCCATTAGCATAACACAGAAACATAGTGTATACTGATTAGATATAATCGGCAAAATGTTAGGGCGGCAATCTAGCACACCAACCCACAAGGTGATCAGAATGAAATTATATACACCCAGCACAGCGCAAGAAAGGCAGGTGTGCATCTTTGCTCCCTAAAATAATAATCAATTAAAGAGCCTGAAGTGTGTTGTTTGTCAAACCTGTCCTGTTTGAGTTCATAGTAAACTTGATATGTCCCTCTCTATACTACACGCCTATTTAATTCTGGTAATTAGATGGATATAATACCATAGTCATCACTCATCATTATAGGTTTCCGCTTTTTCTTCGCAAACTCTGCAGACAGTCCGTACATGGCAAGGTATTAACGATGGAAGCTAAAAATCATGTCTTTTTTAAAACAACAGAGCCGCATTTAGCTTGGCATGTGATCCAGCATACCTGAGGTGGAGCACCGGTGGTCAGTGTTCCGGCGAAGTTGGTAGAGCAGCGAGATTGGATGCTTCCATAGAGCGATTGATGCCTATTATGTGGCAAAGGAGGGAGTCCGTGTCTGGCACAAGTTGATGGCATGGTCGAGCATGACACAACACTGGCAAAGGAGGGTGCAAGAGTCCGTGTCCGGCACCCGTTGATGGCGTAATCGTCCTGCTTTGCACATGAACGGATAAGACCTACAATGGACAATAATATAAACCTGAGACTATAACATGTAGCATCTAAATAACAAACAATCGGAAATATTACCAGAGAGAAAATCCACCCTAGTAAACAAGCAATAGTACTTGGACTAAATATGGTATTTAGACATAGCCGGCCATTAACATGGGGTCATTGTTTTGGATATTATCAGTAATGCGCTTAGGGAACGTTTGTGTGCTTCTATTGATAGCCAGAAGCCATGGCTAATGTATCTGATTCTATGACAAGAACATCTGTCATAAGTTATCAGCTAATTACATGACAGACAATCTAGCAAGGATTGAAGAGTTTGCAGCTTATCAGAACTTTTTCCTGAAGTTTTGATGGTCCATTGATATCTAATACTGTAATTACTAATTGCATAGAATAGTAGTTGGTGCATGAATCAGAATCAATAGAGATCGGAAGCCAGTCTGCGGCCTGCTTGTGTGCGTCAATGAATTGCATTGCATAAGGACCAAACTTCTTTTAGGAAGATCAACTGCAATAGCATCGGGGGTGCATACCTACATCAACGACAGAAATGGCCAAGAACAGAGACTACTGCTACCAAGGGCAAAATCATACATGTGCACAGAGGTAAGAGGACGGTTCAAAGCCCTCGGACCAGAGCGGCGCGAATCCTGAAGGCGTAGCCGGAGGAAGGACGCGACGGGGGGCGCGCCGAGCAGCGCAAGCCTCCGAGGTGTGGCGCCGGGAAGGAGCCGCCGCCGATTCCGCCGGAGGAGGTGTCCTGATCTGGCAGTAGCACCGGAGCTAGGGTTCCGCGGCTGGTGCGACGACTGGAATTTAGGGTTTGGGGGATGGAGGAGATGGGGAAGTGGGGATTGGGGAATCGCAGAGGCGGCGGTGGCTGGAATTTTTAGGGCGCGCGGGGAAGTCCGTGGGGGAAGAAGGAGTCCGACCGACGTGGGCTCGCTTCTGGATGTGCCCGTACGACAAAACTGAAATTGGACCCTGTTGGGCCGTATATCGAGGCCCAGGCGGGCGACGACGTGGGCTTTCGAAGAGCTAGCTGATGGAGGAGTTTGTCTAAAAAAAAAGCTACTCCCTCTGTTCATTTTTATAAGGCCTTAAGACATTTTAAACAGAATGCAAAGTAGCTTATTTCCAGTTGTCTGAAACGACTTATAAAAATGAACGAAAGGAGTAGCTGAGGAGCGCTCATCCCCGCCCTCCAAAGGGTCTGGGCTGAGGATGCGCTTTCAACCGCCACCGCGTGTCATGCTCTTGCCCGTCGCCATATGTCGCGTTCTAGGCGCTTTCTTTGGCTTATTTTTTATTTTTTCGCATGCTTTATCGACTTTTTAGATGGTTTTTTTGGTTTTTCAGTTTATCACTGATCTTCCTTAGCTTCTGGACCAAAAATATTAAAAAAAAACTTCACGCAAAAAAACATGTTTTCTTTTCTTTTTCTTCCGTTAGGGACACAGTTTTATTTCCGCGAGAGGCTTGAATTTGCTTTCGCGAAAGACACGACTATGCCTCTTAAAAACGAAAAATATATGTTTTTATCTTTTTTTCCTTATGTGAGAGACACGGTTTTGATTCCGCGAGAAGCACGTTGAGTTTTCTCTTTTTTTTCATGAAAGGCATGGTTTTGCTTCCGCGAGAGGCACGTTTTACTTCCATGAGAGGCACGCCCATGCCTCAAGGAAACGAAAAAACGTGTTTCTCTTCTTTTTTCTTCTGTGAGAGGTATGATTTTGTTTTTGCGAGAGGCGTGGTTTGGTTTCATGAGAGTCACAACCGCGCCTCTCGAAAAACGAAAAAACGTGGTTTCTCTTCTTTTTTCGCGAGAGACACATTTTTGCTTCCGCGAGAACCATAATTTTGCTTTCACGAGATGCACGACCGTGCTTCTCGGAAACGACTTTCGAAAAGGTGAGAAACATGCTCTCATTTTGGTTTTTTGTCTGTTTTTTTGTGAAATAAAAGTTCGTCAAAACCTATCAACATAGGATTTAGTTTTGAAGATCTCGGAACGAGGAATCCAACAATGAAAACAGTTCGAGATTTGAACGCATGATTTAGGAGATAAAACATTTTGAATAAATGAATCTACGAAAAAAGAAAAAATTCTTAGGTCGCGACAAGCGGCGCACACACCATTTATCGCAATCAAAATAGGTGAAAGTCATCTTTGGAAGGAGTACTCCTTAATTAGTGATTTCGCTATGTCTCGGAGAGCTCCTCACTGGCGCCTTATACGCAAGCACTTCGGTAGCAGCTCTCGCTAAAGATTTCTCCTCCCCCGCGTCGTATTGGGCTCTCACTGGAGGTTTTTCCTCCACCGCGTCAGATTGGGCCGGCCCACTTGCGCGAGCATAGCAAGTAAAAAAATAGGGAGATCATGGGCGCTGCTAGCCACCCCGCCCAGCTCCTATTCGCGGTTAGTTGTAGGAGCGCGACCTACTTGAGTCAGTTAAAGCTGGTTTTTTTTTTATTTTTCTTCTCCATCATTTTATCATTTTCTTTTGCATTTTTTATTTGTTTCCTAATTTTTTTTCAGTTTTCTCTATTCTTTTGGTTATTATTCTATATTTTTTCTATATGTTAACAACATTTTTCATACACATATAAATTTTTACAAATTAAAAAAATTTATAATTCATGTTCAACATTTTTCTATACACATTTTTAATACTTTTCAAATGCTTGATTAACATTTTTCAAAAACAAGATTAATATTTTTTAATACATAGTCAACATTTTTGCTACACATTTCTAACATTTTTAAATGATTGATTAGTAGTTTCAAATAAAAAGATTAATAGTTTTTTGAATACATGGTCAACATTTTCTCTATACACATTTAGCATTTTCCAAACACTTAATTAATAAACTTCAAATACTTGTTTAATGGGTGCCAGTAGATGAAATCAGCGCCAACGCACGTCGGTATGTGGGCCGGCCCAAGAACAAGCCGGAGAGAGATCGCTCATGACGCGCGCTTCCCCAGCTTCCCTGGTCATCATTTCGTGGTTGATCGGTCAACCATTGACCATTGACTTTGAGGGAAAAGTCAATAATTCAGAAAAAAGAATTCAAAATAAAATGCTCACGGTTTTAAAAAAGTTCATTAAATTTTGGAAAAAGTTCATAAATTTGAATAAAAAGTTCATCAATCTTTTAAAAAATTCACAAAATTTTGAAAAGTCAATATAGGGAGATGAGAGGCAGCTGAGTATAATTTTTACTCCACTAACACCGATTGGGGATTGGCTAGGTCCTGGTTGGAGGAGTAAAACCAGGATTTTACTCATCTAATCGGTTATTAGGGATCGGTTAGAAATACCCTAATGCAGCAATTCATGGCTTGGGAAGCTCTGATCTGGTGGTAGAAAATTGCAGTTAACCGATTGGAAGCTCCAATGTGACAGGAGGAAGTCGTAGTTCATCAAGATGGACCCTTCAATTTGGGAGTACAAAGTTGCAATTCACCATCTTTTAATAAGGTCATAATAGTGTCAAAATGATGCCAAAGCAAAATAAAAGAGATGTTTCAGCTACTCACAATGGATAGATGATACTCAGGCCCGTATGTAGGCATATGCAGCCGGAGCGGTTGCACAGGGCCTCCAATTTTGAGGGGCCCAGAATCAGCGATTACTAGTACTAGTCAACTGATTTGGCACTAATTAATGCAGTTTTATATAAATGTATATGTAAAAGGACTCACCCTAAATATTGGAAACGCCTCCAGGCCAACCTCACGTCTCTCTCTCGGTATTTGCGTTTCTCATTTTCACTGTACGTTGAGCGATCTGACCCCATGCATTGCCACACATCATGGTCTCCAACCTTTCTCCCCTCTAATTAGTTTCTTGTAGACATTTTTTTTGTTCTTTCTGATTTTTTTCATTATTATTTTCATTTTGGCAACAAGTCCTTTTTGATGATGTAAAATGTGAATTCTCTTAAAAATACTCTATCATCCGAATAGTTAATACAAAAAAGTTCAATTAATATTTTTACATATATAACCTAAATTTAATTTTGCACCGGGCCTAGATTTGAAAGGTACGGCCCTCACTGGTGTCAAAAAATGTTCTTCTATTATTGGACAGAGGGAGTATGTACTAACCGAGCACGCGGCAACACGTATTACAGCGACTTAGGGCATCTCCAGCCGCGCCTCCAGGAAGGCCTTCCCAGGCGATTTTTTCGCGCCGGCGCCAAAAAAACGGCCCAGTCGCGCCCCCAGGAAGCCGATTTTCGCCGGCCTGGGCCGAAAACAGCACCGGCGGACCCAAGCCGAACCCGGCGCGCTGGGGGGCGCCCGGGAGTGCCGGGGCGAACTGTTTTGGCGCGAAACAGCCGCGGGCCCGCCGCGTCAGCGACACGGCACCTCGTCTTCCCCCAACGGCCTCGGTTCCCGCGGGGAATCAATGCCAAGACTGCCGCCGGTCAGCCTTGCCATTGATTCCTCACGGGCGGCGCGTCACGGGACGGCGCACCGACACCTCCCCTCCCTCGCACACGTACACACGGGTGTGGCGCGGCTATATAGCCGGTGGCTTGCACTCGCCTGTGCCCACACCAGCCCCGCCCCTCGCCGCCGCCCAGCTCCTCCCTCTCCCTACCTCTCCCGAGCGCCGCCGCCCAGCCCCTCCCTCTATCTCTCTACCTCTCCCGAGCCCGTCGCCATGGTGGAACGCTACCCCGGAGACGAGGCGGCGGCCAATGGCTTCGGCCGCCGTTCGCTCCGCGAACAGGAGTCCTGGCTCCTGTTCCAGGCGAACATCCCAGCGCCATCGGACATGCGCGCCGGGCCGACGGGGTGGAGGCTCAGCGCCGGGGGAGTGCCCATTCCCCCGTTGCCCGACGCCGTGGCGAGGCCGAAGTACTTCGCCGAGGAAGTCGAGGTCGTGCGCGCCTCCCTCACCGACGCCCAACTCTCCCTCCCCCAGTACGCCGCCGACAACCACGCGGCTTGGGCGGCGTATTTCGAGCGCCGCCAGCAGCAGCGCTTGGCGTCCATCAACGGCGCGCCGGTGGTTGGCGGCCGGCAGAACAGCGAGGGGCGCCACCTGTGGTGGGGCGTCCTCGGCCGCACACTCGAGGGCGTGCTGACGTACCTCGAGGGCAGCAACGACCCACCGTTGGCGTACCCGGCGAGGGCGGCCGCCCCGGCGCAGCACCGACGCGCCGGGCCATGGGTGCCAAGGAGGTTCGGGTCCTCCTCCTCTTCTTCCTCCTCCCGATCTTCATCGCACTCCTCCGGCACTCCGGCCCTGCTCGGCGTCAAGGCCGAGCCCGCGGCGGAGACGCCGCTCGGCCGGCGCACTCGCAGCGCCGGCATCGTCATCAACGAGGGCGGCCGGCGCGCCTACTCGTCGGCTCCTCCTCCGCGCTTCGTCAAGCCAAAGACGGAGCCAGGGCTCACACCGGTGAAGACGGAGCCGGGGCTCGCGTCGGTGAAGAAGGAGCCAGCCGCGCCGGTGACGACGGAGCTCGACGACGACGACGCGGCCCTGGAATAGGCGCGCAGGGACTCCATAGCGATGGAGAAGGAGCGCCTGGAGAAGGCGAAGGAGCGCCAGCGCGCCGCCCTGCTTCGCTTCACGGAGCGTCGACGCGGCCGCGACGAAGGCGGAATCGTCGTCATCTGCGACAGCGACGACGACGACGACGATGCGCCGCCACCAGTCCGCCATGGCGACGCCGGGCAGGGGTCCAGCAGGGGCGCCTGCGTCAAGGAGGAGAAGGCCGACGACGACGATGGCGGTGACGGCGGCGACTTCAGCCAGTTTTTCCTTTAGATTAGTTTATGTATATGTGCTATGTAATGAAAATCCGCGAACTTCGCCGAAATGTGCCGAAATTTATCGTGTTTGGCCGAAATTTATCGTGTTTGGTCGAATTTTATCGTGTTTAAGCCGAACTTCGCCGAACTTCTTTTATTTTAAAACGTGCATGGAGACGGCCCTGGGGCCGGCGGCTGGGGACCAACTCGCCCCAGGCCCAATTTTTGCGCCGGCTCACCCCCAGGCGGCGATTTTAGGCGCCCCCTGGGGGACCAACGGCTGGAGATGCCCTTACAAGTTACAAGCTAGCAAAGTTAGAACCAGCTACAAATTATTAACTTTAACAACTACTAGACCATAAAGGCACGCGTTGCCGCGCCCGTCCATTCTAAAATAATAATAATAGAAATATCTGAGTAATTTGAAAAGTTCAATTTATAGTGCTTCAAGTTCAGAACCATTGAGAAAGACTGTTTGATTTTGCTAGAGTACGCTTTGTTTAACTGAGAGGCCACACGAAACGTTATACTCTCATATGCCAAATCCATCCTTGAGATAAAAGAATTTAAGTTCATCCTACTTACATTCTATTGCTTGCATACCTGCAGAAGAATAGTGATCTGCACAGGGAGCAGGTACCATAGGAAGTCACCACAGGAAGATGATGTAGAACAGACTATGCAGACATTTGCGTCAATAAAGATGATGTAGAACAAACTATGCACACATGACTCGCTGCAAAGAATCAAAATAGCGACTGCGTCATAGAAAGCGAGGCAAGGCCGAACAACTTACCTGTCTGATCGGTGAAAATCAGTAAACAAGTTACCTTGACAAAACAAAAGAGATACTGTAACCTGCACCGTACCATCCTCAGGGATCATGGTGTAGCAACCACCACTTGAGAAAAACACGCACGTACCCTTGAATAACCGGGAGGAAGCAGAAGGAAAAGGGGTTTCCAATTCCACCACATGTGTTTGTCTCCCATAGTCAGCACGCTGATAAGATTGGGATCCGGGCGGAAAGCTAAACGGCTGCGGCGACGACGGCACACTATCTCCTTCACCGCCGCTTCCCGGCCTGCAGCGAGCAACCAAATAGCCAAGGAGGCTACCGGCAAGCCAGCTGCTGGGTGGGTCGATGTTATGTGGGCGGAGGATGGTACATGGGAGGACAGACGATGGAGCGGACGTGGTAATCGGATATAGGACTCATTTTGGTAGGGCGTGCGGCGGTGAGAGAAGGCTGCCGCCACCACCGTCACAAGTTGAGCTAGGGTTCACCCAAATCGGCGGCGAGCTGCACTCCAGCCCACGCGTGCTCTTTTTTCCGAGATGGATACATACATCCGTGAATTTATTTATTTTTTGAGTTGCACATACATCCGTGAATGAGAGAGCGCCCAAGTCGCTGTCCGGAGCAGCAGCCCATTAACGTTGGGCCGGCCGGGACGCACGAGTTGGAGTGGTAGAAACGGCTGTCAAGGTGAGGTGGGATGACAGGATGATCCGAGGCGTTGAAAGACCGATCGAACGGTTTGGAGCGTCAGATCGCTGTGCAAAGCCGTAGCTCACCTCATTATACTGTTTCTCAATGCCTACAATGAAGATGACACATGTAGGTACCACGAGACCGAATGACGAAGCAACTTCCACATCGGCAGAGGTGATCTGAGAAGAAATAGCACGTTACACGTGCCACGATGACTGACTAACTCGGCGAGCTGCGCAGCTGCAGATAAATTGCTTTTTTTGTTCGTCGGCTATACTTATTCTAAGGGGCACATGTATTGGATATCGACGACCTGCCAACTATAATTTGGCGAGATAAACTTTTGTATTACATTTTCCAAACTTAGAGAAGCTATCAATCTTGTGCAGGCTGTATAAATACACAACGCATGGTGGCAATCTATCTCATCGGTGACACATCTTCCACTTAGTTTCGTATAAGGCTTAACTAGCAAACACTAGTAGAAAAATGGCCATTTGTCCCGGTTCATAAGGCCCATCTGTCCCGGTTGGGGAACCGGAACTAAAGGGTCGTTACTAATGCCCTTGGCCTTTATCCCGGTTCTTACACGAACCGGGACAGATGGGCCTCCACGTGGCCGCTGTGGCGAGTCCAGGCAGGAGTGCCTTTAATCCCGGTTGTTGGCATCAACCGGGACCAATAGACATTCACGCGTCAGTTGTTCAGAGATTAGGGTTTTTGTTTTTTTTGAAAGGAGGGTGGACTTGGGGGTTTTGTATGGTTAATTAAGGTGTTTCATATATCATGTTAGGTAGCTAATTAACTAATTAATAGAGAGAAGTGTCCTCTCTTATCTCCGTGCTTGGTCGATGCTACGTACTATACGTATAGAGAGGCCCTCGACACGCTAGCTAGTAAGAAAATAAAGGAAACTATTAAGTACAGAAGTTCGTCATGCATACCGGGAGAAGTGATCGACCTCTCCTTCTTCGAGAGATTGGTCGAATAACAAGTTTTCATATTATCTATCCGACGCTACTGGCTATATACATATACAATATGTAAGATCTGTTACAATCCCCTAGCATCTGAAATCAAGTTCCATATGGTATTCTCCGGCTTTATTGATGACGTGGTCAAGAAAGAATTCCGCTAATTCCTCTTGAATTGCTTTCATGCGATCTTCTGGTAGGAGTTCATTCCGCATCTCCCACGTCTAATTTTAAGAAGGGGGTTGATAACCCACAAGTATAGGGGATCACAACAGTTTTCGAGGGTAAAGTATTCAACCCAAATTTATTGATTCGACACAAAGGGAGTCAAAGAATACTCTCAAGTATTAGCAGCTGAGTTGTCAATTCAACCACATCTGGAACTTAATATCTGCAGCAAAGTATTTAGTAGCAAAGTAATATGATATTAGTGGTAACGGTAACAAAAGGTAACAGTAGTAAAAGTAATGTTTTTGGTATTTTGTAGTGATGATAGCAATAGCAACGGGAAAGTAAATAAGCGAAGAACAATATATGGAAAGCTCGTAGGCAATGGATCGGTGATGGAGAATTACGCCGGATGCGGTTCATCATGTAACAGCCATAACCTAGGGTGACACAGAACTAGCTCCAGTTCATTGATATAATGTAGGCATGTATTCCGAAAATAGTCATACGTGCTTATGGAAAAGAACTTGCATGACATCTTTTGTCCTACCCTCCCGTGGCAGCGGGGTCCTTACGGAAACTAAGGGATATTAAGGCCTCCTTTTAATAGAGTACCGGAACAAAGCATTAACACATAGTGAATACATGAACTCCTCAAACTACGGTCATCACCGGTAAGTATCCCGATTATTGTCACTTCGGGGTTAACGGATCATAACACATAATAAGTGACTATAGACTTGCAAGATAGGATCAAGAACACTCATATATTGATGAAAACATAATAGGTTCAGATCTGAAATCATGGCACTCGGGCCCTACTGACAAGCATTAAGCATAGTAAAGTCATAGCAACATTCTCAGAACATAGTGGATACTAGGGATCAAACCCTAACAAAACTAACTCGATTACATGATAGATCCCATCCAACCCATCACCGTCAAGCAAGCCTATGATGGAATTACTCACGCACGGCGGTGAGCATCATGAAATTGGTGATGGAGGATGGTTGATGATGACGATGGCGACGGATTCCCCTCTCCGGAGCCCCGAACGGACTCCAGATCAGCCCTCCCGAGAGGTTTTAGGGCTTGGCGGCGGCTCCGTATCGTAAAACGTGATGAATTCTTCTCTTTGATTTTTTTCTCCCCGAAACACAATATATGGAGTTGGAGTCGGAGAGGCACCAGGGGGGCCACGAGGTAGGGGGGCGCGCCCTAGGGGGGCAGGCGCGCCCCCCACCCTCGTGGACAGGTGGTGGGCCTCCTGGCCTTCATCTTTTGCAGGTATTTTTCATATTTTTTGAAAAATTGCTCCGTGAAGTTTCAGGTCATTCCGAGAACGTTTGTTCCTGCACATAAATAACACCATGGTAATTCTGCTGAAAACAGCGTCAGTCCGGGTTAGTTCCATTCAAATCATGCAAGTTAGAGTCCAAAACAAGGGCAAAAGTGTTTGGAAAAGTAGATACGACGGAGACGTATCAACTCCCCCAAGCTTAAACCTTTGCTTGTCCTCAAGCAATTCAGTTGACAAACTGAAAGTGATAAAGAAAAACTTTTACAAACTCTGTTTGCTCTTGTTGTTGTAAATATGTAAAGCCAGCATTCAAGTTTTCAGCAAAGATTATAACTAACCACATTCGCAATAACGCTTAGGTCTCAAGTTTTACTCATATCAATGGCATAATCAACTAGCGAGCAATAATAATAAATCTCGGATGACAACACTTTCTCAAAACAATCATAATATGATATAACAAGGTGCTATCTCGCTAGCCCTTTCTGAGACCGCAAAACATAAATGCAGAGCACCTTTAAAGATCAAGGACTGACTAGATATTGTAATTCATGATAAAAGAGATTCAGTCAAGTCATACTCAATGTAAACTAATAGTAATGAATTCAAATGACAGCGGTGCTCTCCAACTGGTGCTTTTTAATAAGAGGATGGTGACTCAGCATAAAAGTAAATAGATAGGCCCTTCGCAGAGGGAAGCAGGGATTTGTAGAGGTGCCAGAGCTCGGTTTTAAAACATAGGTGAATAATAGTTTGAGCGGTATACTTTCATTGTCAACATAACAACCAAGAGATGGCGATATCTTTCATACTACACACATTATAGGCGGTTTCCAAACAGAATGGTAAAGTTTATACTCCCCCTTCCACCAACAAGCATCAATCCATGGCTTGCTCGAAACAACGAGTGCCTCCAACTAACAAGAGTCTCAGGGGGAGTTTTGTTTACAATTATTTTGATTTAGTTTGCATAAAGAATGGGACTGGGCATCCCGGTGACCAGCCATTTATCTCGTGAGTGAGGAGCGGAGTCCACTCCTCTTGAGAATAACCCGCCTAACATGGAAGATACGGACAGCCCTAGTTGATGCATGAGCTATTCGAGCATACAAAACAGGATATTTATTTGAAGGTTTAGAGTTTGGCACATACAAATTTACTTGGAACGGCGGGTAGATACCGTATATAGGTAGGTATAGTGGACTCATGTGGAATAACTTTGGGGTTTAAGAGATTGGATGCACAAGCAGTATTCCCGCTTAGTACAGGTGAAGGCTAGCAAAAGACTGGGAAGCGACCAGCTAGAGAGCGACAACAGTCATGAACATGCATTAAAATTAATCCACATCGAATGCAAGCATGAGTAGGATATAATCCACCATGAACATAAATATCATGAAGGCTATGTTGATTTTGTTTCAACTACATGCCTGAACATGCCAAGACAAGTCACTTAAATCATTCAGAGGAGGACACCACCCTATCATACACACATCACAACCATTTTAATAGCATGTTGGCACGCAAGGTAAACCATTATAAGCTCCTAGCTAATCAAGCATGGCACAAGAAACTATGATCTCTAGTTGTCATTGCAAACATGTTTATTTATAATAGGCTGAATCATGAACGATGAACTAATCATATTTACAAAAACAAAATAGGTCGAGTTCATACCAGCTTTTCTCATCTCAGTCATTCCATCATATATCGTCATAATTGCCCTTCACTTGCACGACCGAACGATGTGAATAATAATAATAATGCGCGTGCATTGGACTAAGCTGGAATCTGCAAGCATTCAATAAACAGGAGAAGACAAGGCAATATGGGCTCTTTTGTCAGATCAACAATAATGTATATAAGAGCTACTTCAACAATTTAATCATGGTCTTCTCCTATCGACCCCCAAAGAAAAAAAAATTAAACTATTTACACGGAAGAGCTCCCAACAAGCAAAAGAAGAACATGAAATCTTTTTGGGTTTTCTTTTTAATTACTACTACAAGCATGGAAATTAAACTAACTAAAAGCTACAACTAAATTTTTTTGGTTTTTCTTAAGGTTTATTAAACACACAAGAAGAGAGCATAAAAAGGAAAATAAACTAGCAGGGATGATACAATGAAAAAGTATGAGCACCGACATCTAGCAATGAGTGTGTGAACATAAATGTAATGTCGTTGGGAAATATGTACTCCCCCAAGGTTAGGCTTTTGGCCTAAGTTGGTCTATGGCCACGGCTGGCCTAGCGGATATCCATAATAATAGTTGGGGCCGTACTGAGATGCAGTGGCCATCGCCTGCTAAGCTACAGCGTGGCGACGAGCGGCCTCCGCTCTCCTCTCGTACTCATCTGCCTCCTATCTGGTAATAGTATATCTTCCTTTTGCCTGATGATCAAAGAAGGTAGGAGCAGGGAGAGTAATATGGACAGCACGGCGTCTGTCAAAGATTAGTCGATACCGGAGAGGTGATTCACTCCTCTCGACAAACTGGTGGTGAACCATAGCATTAAAGTCTAGGTAAGCAGGAGGTAATTCAATATCATCTTCGCGTATGGCTATACCAAGAAAATTAGCTATGCGGGTTACATAAATTCCTCCAAAGAAATCTCCATTAAATCTATTAAGATGCAATCTACGTGCAACAATGGCTCCCAAATTATAAGATTTATCTCCTAACACAGTACTCCTAAGAATACTGAGGTCAGGGACACACATGTGACATGCCTCATCTTTACCGTTAATGCATCTACCTATGAAGAGAGCAAAATAATGTATAGCGGGAAAGTGAATGCTCCCTATGGTGGCTTGTGTTATATCTCTGGATTCTCCCACATTTATACTAGCAAGAAAATCTCTAAATTCAGATTTGCGAGGATCCCTTATACTACCCCATCGTGGAAGTTTGCAAGCAGTGGTAAAGTCCTCTAAGTCCATAGTATAAGAATTTTCATAAAGATCAAACAGGACAGTTGGAGAATTACGTGAAGTTGAAAATTTAAACCTCCTCACAAAGGTACTGGTGAGGTTGTGATACTGACTGCACTTCTCTTCCTCAAAGCTCACAAGATCGGCGTTACGCAAATATGCGTTGAACTCTTCTTTAATTCCTGCTCGATCCATAAAATTTTCAAAAGGCCACTCACAAGGACGCACTGGAGCGTCTCTTGGTGGCTCTTCATCAGCATCACGCATTGCAAGCCTGGGTCCTTGCTTCCTTGAGGAACCACCTTGGAACATTTTCCTAAGCATTTTTCTTCCTCTGAAAAATTCTGAAATTTTTTAGTAACTTGAAAATAAAAGTAAACCAAACTCAATAATATTGATAGCAACTACTCCTACAAGTGCCTAGGGCCTATATCATGCATCAAAACTACTTTTGACCAAATAAATTTGACATGCAAGTTCAAGAACAGGGTCATCTAAGTAGCAAAAATTTGTAATGAATAAAGCACTAGAACAAAAACTAATTGGACCAATGGAGGAGTCACATACCAAGGAACAATCTCCCCAAGCAATTTTGTGAGAGGTGCTTTGAGCAAGGAGATCGAAAATGGCAGCAAAACGAGCTTGGGCTCGGGTTTGAGCTGGATATTCGTGTTTGGGGGAGGAAGAAGGAGTGTGTGGGTGAAAGGATAAGTGGAGGAGGGCACCGTGGGACCACGAGGCAGGGGGCGCGCCGAGGGGGTAGGGCGCGCCCTCCACCCTCGTGGGGAGGTGGTTGACCCCCCTGCTGTGTTCTCAGTGCCAAATATTCTCAAATATTCTAGAAAAAATCATATTTAAATTTCAGGGCATTTGGAGAACTTTTATTTTCGGGGTATTTTTATATTGTACGGATAATCAGATAACAGAGAGAAAAATATTTATTTTTATTTTATTTAATATAAATAACAGAAAGTAAAATGAGGGTACAGAAGGTTGTGCCTTCTAGTTTCATCCATCTCATGCTCATCAAAAGGAATCCACTAACAAGGTTGATCAAGTCTTGTTAACGAACTCATTTCGAATAACATGGAACCGGAGAAATTTCGAATAACACTATGTTACCTCAACGGGGATATGCACATCCCCAATAATAATAATATCGTATTTCTTCTTGATAGTTGGAAGAGGAAATTCAAAACCTCCAAATATAATCGATGGCATTTTTCCAATAGAGTTGATACTATGAACTTGAGGTTATTTCCTCGAAAAGTGTACCGTATGCTCATTACCATTAACATGTAAAGTGACATTGCCTTTAGTGCAGTTAATAACAGCCCATGCAGTATTCAAAAAGGGTCTTCCAAGAATAATAGACATACTATCGTCCTCGGGAATATCAAGAATAACAAAGTCCGTTAAAATAGTAACGTTTGCAACTACAACAGGCACATCCTCACAAATACCGACAGGTATAGCAGTTGATTTATCATCCATTTGCAAAGATATTTCATTAGGTGTCAACTTATTCAAATCAAGTCTACGATATAAAGAGAGAGGCATAACACTAACACTGGCTCCAAGATCACATAAGGCAGTTTTAACATAGTTTCTTTTAATAGAGCATGGTATAGTGGGTACTCCTGGATCTCCAAGTTTCTTTGGTATTCCACCCTTAAAAGTATAATTAGCAAGCATGGTGGAAATTTCAGCTTCCGGTATCTTTCTTTTATTTGTAACAATATAATTCATATACTTAGCATAAGGATTCATTTTGAGCATATCAGTTAATCGCATACGCAAAAAGATATGTCTAATCATTTCAACAAAGCGCTCAAAATCCTCATCATCCTTTTTTGGATGGTTTGGGAGGAAAAGGCATGGGTTTCTGAACCCATGGTTCTCTTTCTTTACCATGTTTCCTAGCAACAAAGTCTTTCTTATCATAACGTTGATTCTTTGGTTGTGGGTTATCAAGATTAACAACAGGTTCAATTTCTACATCATTATCATTACTAGGTTGAGCATCATCATGAACATTATCATTAACATTATTACTAGTTTCAGGTTCATTACCAGATTGAGTTTCAGCATCATAAATGGAAATATCATTTGGATTCTCAGGTGTTTCAGTAATAGGTTCACTAGAAGCATGCAAAGTCCTATCATTTTTTTTTTTCTTCCTTTTAGAAGGACTAGGTGCATCTATATTATTTCTTTGAGAATCTTGCTCAATTCTCTTAGGATGGCCTTCAGGATACAAAGGTTCCTGAGTCATTCTACCAGCTCTAGTCATAACTCTAACAACATTATCATTATTCTTACTATTCAATTCATTGAGCAAATCATTTAATTCACTTGAGTGGTAACCATAGAAGCATGTTTACTAATAAGTTTAAGTTCACCTTTGACATTAGCCATATAATCACCCAAGTGTTCAAGCATATTTGAATTGTATTTCAATTGTCTACCAAAATAAGCATTAAAGTCTTCTTGCTTAGCCATAAATTTATCAAACTCATCTAAGCATGGGCTAGCAAACTTAGTAAATGGGATTTCAGCTTTATCATATCTATAGAGAGAATTTACCTTTACTACCTGTGGCGGGTTATCAAGACCATGAGTTTCTTCAATAGGTGATGGATCAGGATCATATGTTTCTTCAACATGCGGTAAATTAAGACCGTGTATTTCTTCAATAGGAGGTAAATTCTTAACATCTTCAGCTTTAATACCTTTTTCTTTCATAGATTTCTTTGCCTCTTGCATATCTTCAGGACTGAGAAATAGAATACCCCTTTTCTTCGGAGTTGGTTTAGGAATAGGCTCAGGAATTGGCTCCGGAGGTGTCCAATTATTTTCATTTGTCAACATATTATTCAATAGAATTTCAGCTTCATCCGGTGTTCTTTCCCTGAAAACAGAACCAGCACAACTATCCAGGTAATCTCTGAAAGCATCGGTTAGTCCATTATAAAAGATATCAAGTATTTCATTTTTCTTAAGAGATGATCAGGCAAAGCATTAAGTAATTGGAGAAGGCTCCCCCAAGCTTGTGGGAGACTCTCTTCTTCAATTTGCACAAAAGTATATATATCCCTTAAAGCAGCTTGTTTCTTATGAGCAGGGAAATATTTAGCAAAGAAGTAATAAATCATATCCTGGGGACTACACACACAACCAGGATCAAGGGAATTAAACCATATCTTAGCATCACCCTTCAATGAGAACGAAAATATTTTAAGGATATGAAAGTAACGAGTTCTCTCATCAGTAGTGAACAGGGTGGCTATATCATTTAATTTAGTAAGATGTGCCACAATAGTTTCAGATTCATAGCCATGAAAAAGATCAGATTCAACCAAAGTAATTATATCAGGATCAACAGAGAATTCATAATCCTTATCGGTAACACAAATAGGTGAAGTAGCAAAAGCAGGGTCAGGTTTCATTCTAGCATTTAGAGATTGCTTGTTCCATTTAGCTACTAACCTCTTAAGTTCGTTTCTATCTTTGCAAGCTAAAATAGCTAAAGAAGCTTCTTGATCAAAAACATAACCCTCGAGAATAACAAGTGATTCTTCATCATCACTTTCATCAGTATTATCAGATTCAATATTTTCAATCTCTCTAGCCCTAGCAAGTTGTTCATCAAGAAATTCACCAAGTGGCACAATAGTATCAATCATAGAAGTAGTTTCATCATAAGTATCATGCATAGCAAAAGTAGCATCATTAATAACATGTGACATATCAAAACGAATAGCAGAAGCAGTTTTAGGCATCACAAGCTTACTCAAAACAAAAGGTGAATCAAGTGCAGAGCTAGATGGCAGCCTTACCTCCCCTCATAGTTGAGGGATAAATCTTGGTTCTTGGATCTTTCAAGTTCTTCATAATGATAAGCAGATATAAATCCCAAGTGACTCAAAGAATAGAGCTATGCTCCCCGGCAACGGCGCCAGAAAATAGTCTTGATAACCCACAAGTATAGGGATCGCAACAGTTTTTGAGGGTAAAGTATTCAACCCAAATTTATTGATTCGACACAAGGGGAGCCAAAGAATACTCTCAAGTATTAGCAGCTGAGTTGTCAATTCAACCACACCTGGAAACTTAATATCTGCAGCAAAGTATTTAGTAGCAAAGTAATATGATAGTAGTGGTAACGGTAACAAAAGGTAATAGTAGTAAAAGTAATGTTTTTGGTATTTTGTAGTGATGATAGCAATAGCAACGGGAAAGTAAATAAGCGAAGAACAATATATGGAAAGCTCGTAGGCAATGGATCGGTGATGGAGAATTATGCCGGATGTGGTTCATCATGTAACAGTCATAACCTAGGGTGACACGGAACTAGCTCCAGTTCATTGATATAATGTAGGCATGTATTCCGAACATAGTCATACGTGCTTATGGAAAAGAACGTGCATGACATCTTTTGTCCTACCCTCCCGTGGCAGTGGGGTCCTTACGGAAACTAAGGGATATTAAGGCCTCCTTTTAATAGAGTACTGGAACAAAGCATTAACACATAGTGAATACATGAACTCCTCAAACTACGGTCATCATCGGTAAGTATCCCGATTATTGTCACTTCGGGGTTAACGGATCATAACACATAATAGGTGACTATAGACTTGCAAGATAGGATCAAGAACACTCATATATTGATGAAAACATAATAGGTTCATATCTGAAATCATGGCACTCGGGCCCTAGTGACAAGCATTAAGCATAGCAAAGTCATAGCAACATCAATCTCAGAACATAGTGGATACTAGGGATCAAACCCTAACAAAACTAACTCGATTACATGATAGATCCCACCAACCCATCACCATCCAGCAAGCCTATGATGGAATTACTCACGCACGGCGGCGAGCATCATGAAATTGGTGATGAAGGATGGTTGATGATGACGATGGCGGCGGATTCCCCTCTTCGGAGCCCCGAACAGAATCCAGATCAGCCCTCCCGAGAGGTTTTAGGGCTTGGCGGCGGCTCCGTATCGTAAAACGCGATGAATTCTTTCTTTGATTTTTTCTCCCCGAAACACAATATATGGAGTTGGAGTTGGAGAGGCACCAGGGGGCCCACGAGGTAGGGGGCGCGCCCCCCACCCCCGTGGACAGGTGGTGGGCCCCCTGGCCTTCATATTTTGCAGGTATTTTTTATATTTTCCAAAAAGTTGCTCCGTGAAGTTTCAGGTCATTCCGAGAACGTTTGTTTCTGCACATAAATAACACCATGGCAATTCTGCTGAAAACAGCGGCAGTCCGGGTTAGTTCCATTCAAATCATGCAAGCTAGAGTCCAAAACAAGGGCAAAAGTGTTTGGAAAAGTAGATACGACGGAGACGTATCAGGGGTTAATACATATATATGAATGAAACTCAACAGAAATGATGGTGTAATAAAATGAAATTGTGAATATTATTGCTTACGCACATCAAATTGTCTTTTAGAGTAGCCCCGCTTATCTTTGCAAGTCGCGTTGTAGATGAACTCGCACACGTAGTATCCACAGTAATCATTCCCTTGTTCCTGCCACAAGCACTTTACGAGAAATAGAGGTCAATCAAACTGATAATGAAGCATTATAAATTGCATTGATGAAAGTAGCTAGAATCAACGGGAGATGCACGGAACTAGCTAGCTAGTAGTACTTACTTTCGGGTATGTATATCGAAGCTCCTTCGGCAGTCCCGGAACTTCTTCGGTGAACTTTTTCCAAACCCTGCAAGACAAAGAAAATAATTATTACTTGAGATATCGGGAAATGAACAAAAAGTTGCCGATATGGTGCGATAATGATCGATTGAACTTACTCGTTGAGAATTTTAGTCATGTCCGCATAGGCCTCGGGATCTTTTCGTCTCGAGTCTAAGACGGTTATGATGTCTACTACACAACCTTATTCTTGTAGACGTTGTTGGGCCTCCAAGTGCAGAGGTTTGTAGGACAGTAGCAAATTTCCCTCAAGTGGATGACCTAAGGTTTATCAATCCATAGGAGGCATAGGATGAAGATGGTCTCTCTCAAGCAACCCTGCAACCAAATAACAAAAAGTCTCTTGTGTCCCCAACACACCCAATACAATGGTAAATTGTATAGGTGCACTAGTTCGGCGAAGAGATGGTGATACAAGTGCAATATGGATAGTAGACAATAGTATTTGTAATCTGAAATTATAAAAACAGCAAGGTAACTAATGATAAAAGTGAGCGTAAACGGTATTGCAATGCGTGGAAATAAGGCCTAGGGTTCATACTTTCACTAGTGCAAGTTCCCTCAACAATACTAACATATTTGGATCACATAACTATCCCTCAACATGCAACAAAGAGTCACTCCAAAGTCACTAATAGCGGAGAAAGAACGAAGAGATTATGGTAGGGTACGAAACCACCTCAAAGTTATTCTTTCCAATCAATCCGTTGGGCTATTCCTATAAGTATCACAAACAGCCCTAGAGTTCGTACTAGAATAACACCTTAAGACACGAATCAACCAAAACCCTAATGTCACCTAGATACTCCAATGTCACCTCAAGTATCCGTGGGTATGATTATACGATATGCATCACACAATCTCAGATTCATCTATTCAACCAACACATAGGACCTCAAAGAGTGCCCCAAAGTTCTACCGGAGAATCACGACGAAAACGTGTGCCAACCCCTATGCATAGGTTCATGGGCGGAACCCGCAAGTTGATCACCAAAACATACATCAAGTGAATCACGTGGTATGCCATTGTCAGCACAGGTACACACGGCAAGACATACATCAAGTGTTCTCAAATCTTTAAAGACTCAATCCGATAAGATAACTTCAAAGGGGAAACTCAATTCATTACAAGAGAGTAGAGGGGAGGAGAAACATAAGATCCAACTATAATAGAAAAGCTCGCGATACATCAATATCGTATCACCTCAAGAACACGAGAGAGAGAGAGAGATCAAACACATAGCTACTGGTACATACCCTCAGCCCCGAGGGAGAACTACTCCCTCCTCGTCATGGAGAGCACCGGGATGATGAAGATGGCCACCGGAGAAGGATTGCCCCCTCCGACAGGGTGCCAGAACGGGTCTAGATTGGTTTTTGGTGGCTATGGAGGCTTCTGGCGGCGGAACTCCTGATCTATTGTGCTCATGGATGTTTTTGGGTATATGGAGATATATAGGCGGAAGAAGTACGTCAGGGGGGCCAAGAGGGGCTCACGAGGGTGGAGGGCGCACCCAGGGGGGGTGGGCACGCCCCCCTGCCTCGTGACCTCCTCGCAGATCCCCCGACGTGCACTCCAAGTCTTCTGGGCTTCTTTCCTTCCAAAAATGAGTTCCGTGAAGTTTCAGGTCAATTGGACTCCGTTTGGTTTTCCTTTTCTTCGAAACCCTAAAACAGGGTAAAAACAGAAACTGGCACTGGGCTGTGGGTTAATAGGTTAGTCCCAAAATGATATAAAAGTGTATAATAAAGCCCATAAACATTCAAAACAGTAGATAATATAGCATGGAGCAATCAAAAATTATAGATACGTTGGAGACGTATCAGCATCCCCAAGCTTAATTCCTGCTCGTCCTCGAGTAGGTAAATGATAAAAACAGAATTTTTGATGCGGAGTGCTACTTGGCATAATTTCAATGTAATTCTTCTTAATTGTGGCATGAATATTCAGATCCATAAGATTCAAGACAACAGTTCATATTGACATAAAAATAATAATTTCAAGCATACTAACAAAGCAATCATGTCTTCTCAAAATAACATGGCCAAAGAAAGATATCCCTACAAAATCATATAGTCTGGCTATGCTCTATCTTCACCACACAAAATATTTAAATCATGCACAACCCCGATGAAAAGCCAAGCAATTGTTTCATACTTTTGATGTTCTCAAACTTTTTCAATCTTCACGCAATACATGAGCGTGAGCCATGGATATAGCACTATAGGTGGAATAGAATGGTGGTTGTGGAGAACACAAAAAGGGAGAAGATAGTCTCACATCAACTAGGCGTATCAATGGGCTATGGAGATGCCCATCAATAGATATCAATGTGAGTGAGTAGGGATTTCCATGCAACGGATGCACTAGAGCTATAAATGTATGAAATCTCAAAAAGAAACTAAGTGGGTGTGCATCCAACTTGCTTGCTCATGAAGACCTAGGGCATTTTGAGGAAGCCCATCATTGGAATATACAAGCCAAGTTCTATAATGAAAGATTCCCACTAGTATATGAAAGTGACAACATAGGAGACTCTCTATCATGAAGATCATGGTGCTACTTTGAAGCACAAGTGTGGTAAAAGGATAGTAGCATTGCCCCTTCTCTCTTCTTCTCTCATTTTTTTATTTGGGCCTTTTCTCTTTTTTTATGGCCTCTTTTCTTTCTCTTTTTTTATTTGGTCTTCTTTGGCCTCTTTTATTTATTTTTCGTCCGGAGTCTCATCCCGACTTGTGGGGGAATCATAGTCTCCATCATCCTTTCCTCACTAGGACAATGCTCTAATAATGATGATCATCACACTTTTATTTACTTACAACTCAAGAATTACAACTTGATACTTAGAACAAGATATGCTCTATATGAATGCCTCCGGCGGTGTACCGGGATGTGCAATGATGCATGAGTGACGTGTATGAAAGAATTATGAACGGCGGCTTTGCCACAAATACGATGTCAACTACATGATCATGCTAGCAATATGACAATGATGGAGCGTGTCATAATGAACGGAACGGTGGAAAGTTGCATGGCAATATATCTCGGAATGGCTATGTAAATGCCATGATAGGTAGGTATGGTGGCTGTTTTGAGGAAGGTATTTGGTGGGTGTATGATACCTGCGAAAAGTGTGCGGTATTAGAGAGGCTAGCAATGGTGGAAGGAAGGAAAGTGCACATAATCCATGGACTCAACATTAGTCATAAAGAACTCATATACTTATTGCAAAAATCTAGAAGTTACCAAAGCAAAGTATTACGCGCATGCTCCTAGGGGGATAGATTGGTAGGAAAAGACCATCGCTCGTCCCCGACCGCCACGCATAAGGAAGACAATCAATAAATAAATTATGCTCCGACTTCATCACATAACGGTTCACCATACGTGCATGCTACGGGAATCACAAAATTTAACACAAGCATTTCTTAAATTCACAAGTACTCAACTAGCATGACTCTAATATCACCATCCTCATATCTCAAAACAATTATCAAGCATCAATTTCTTCTTAGTATTCAACACACTCATACAAAAGTTTTATTATTAATCTTGCATACCAAGCATATTAGGATTTTAAGCAAATTACCATGATATTAAGACTCTCAAAATAATCTAAGTGAAGCATGAGAGATCAAAAGTTTCTATAAAACAAATCCACCACCGTGCTCTAAAAGATATAAGTGAAGCACTAGAGCAAAACTATAAAGCTCAAAAGATATAAGTGAAGTACATAGAGTATTCTACCAAATTCCAAATCATGTATGGCTATCTCAAAAGGTGTGTAAAACAAGGATTATTGTGGTAAAATAATAAGAAAAGACTCAAATCATAAAAGACGCTCCAAGCAAAACACATATCATGTGGTGAATAAAAATATAGCTCCAAGTAAAGTTACCGATAGAAGTAGACGAAAGAGGGGATGCCTTCCGGGGCATCCCCAAGCTTTGGCTTTTAGGTGTCCTTAGATTATATTGGGGGTTCCATGGGCATCCCCAAGCTTAGGCTCTTGCCACTCCTTGTTCCATAATCCATCAAATCTTTACCCAAAACTTGAAAACTTCACAACACAAAACTTAAGGTAGAAAACTCGTGAGCTCCGTTAGCGAAAGAAAACAAAAGACCACTTCAAGGTACTGTAGTGAACTCATTCTTTATTTATATGGGTGTTAAACCTACTGTATTCCAACTTCTCTATGGATTATAAACTATTTTACTAGCCATAGATTCATCAAAATAAGCAAACAACACATGAAAAACAGAATCTGTAAGAAAACAGAACAGTCTGTAGTAATCTGTAGCTAGCGCAAGATCTGGAACCCCAAAAATTCTAAAATAAATTGCTGGACGTGAGGAATTTATCTATTAATCATATGCAAAAATAATTAACTAAATATCACTTTCCAAATAAAAATGAAAGCAGTTCTCGTGAGTGCTAAAGTTTCTGTTTTTACAGCAAGTTCAACAAGACTTTCCCCAAGTCTTCCCAACGGTTCTACTTGGCAGAAACACTAATTAAACACAAAAAACACAACCAAAACAGAGGCTAGATAATTTATTTATTACTAAAAAGGAGCAAAAAGCAAGGAATAAAAATAAAATTGGGTTGCCTCCCAACAAGCGCTATCGTTTAATGCCCCTAGCTAGGCATAACAAGCAAGAATAGATCTAGGTATTGCCATAATAGTAAGATAGATTGTTAAAACTCATTTCATATTCTGTACGTTCAGCAGAAAGTTTTCTTTAAGGCAAGCAAAAGTAATCAAAAGGGCTAAATTTGTCGGGACAAAAGTCTTCAAGATCAACTTTGGGAGGTATAGGTTCCTCCTTTGGTCCTTCATATTGCACAACCAATTCATCATTATAAGCATTCTTTTGACAGAACTTTGTGAGCCTATATTCAAGAGAATATCCCAATTCATTATCTCGAATAGCTAAATCATCATTAAGTTCAGAAATTCTATCAACTAAAACATTGGTAGGAACCCTTTTTCTAAGTTTTTTCATTGAAAGCAACATAGTCTAGAGATTGAAAACGCATTACTTCTTCTTGATCAAAGAGGATAGTCTCTATGGGAGGACGGCAAGCATCCACCCTATAATGTGCAAAGATTTCTTTGGCCTCTTTAATTATGAATCAAAACTCATGAGCCAAAAAGATAGTAATGGCACGCTTAACAGAAGAATGCTCAATATTAGAAAATTCTAGGAAAATCCTTTGTATAGAAGGATGCAAGTGCATGAATTGCCTCTCAAGTTCAACTACAAGCATGGAAATAGCGTCCGCCAGACTACTAGTTCTATGAAGAATAGAACTACCCATAGAAGGTAAAGCACCGGCACAAGTAAAGAAATCTTGAATAACTCCTTTTCCAATAATATTACCGCTACCAACACGAAGTCTTTTTATATGTGAGATAGTGGGTTCTTTAGTAGGAGCATCAAAATTATTATCGACAGTGGTATCCCCAATTTCAGACATAGGGGCAGAAGGTAAAGAACTAGCCATAACGACAAGCAAGCAAACTAACACACAAGCAAACAAGAGCAAACAGGCAAAAGAGGCAAATAGAGAGGGAGGATAGAGAGAGAGGGCGAATAAAACGGCAAGGGTGAAGTGCGGGAAAGGAAAACGAGAGGCAAATGGAAAATAATGTAATGCGGGAGATAGGGATTGTGATGGGTACTTGGTATGTTGACTTTTGCGCAGACTCCCCGGCAACAGCGCCAGAAAAGAGCTTGATGTCTACTACACAACCTTCTTCTTGTAGACGTTGTTGGGCCTCCAAGTGCAGAGGTTTGTAGGACAGTAGCAAATTTCCCTCAAGTGGATGACCTAAGGTTTATTAATCCGTAGGAGGCATAGGATGAAGATGGTCTCTCTCAAGCAACCCTGTAACCAAATAACAAAGAGTCTCTTGTGTCCCCAACACACCCAATACAATGGTAAATTGTATAGGTGCACTAGTTCGGCGAATAGATGGTGATACAAGTGCAATATGGATAGTAGATAATAGTATTTTTAATCTAAAATTATAAAAACAGCAAGGTAACTAATGATAAAAGTGAGCTTAAACGGTATTGCAATGCATGGAAATAAGGCCTAAGGTTCATACTTTCACTAGTGCAAGTTCCCTCAACAATACTAACATATTTGGATCACATAGCTATCCCTCAACAAGCAACAAAGAGTCACCCCAAAGTCACTAATAGCGAAGAACGAACGAAGAGATTATGGTAGGGTACGAAACCACCTCAAAGTTATTCTTTCCAACCAATCCGTTGGACTATTCCTATAAGTGTCACAAATAGCCCTAGAGTTTGTACTAGAATAACACCTTAAGACACAAATCAACCAAAACCCTAATGTCACCTAGATACTCCAATGTCACCTCAAGTATCCGTGGGTATGATTATACGATATGCGTCACACAATCACAGATTCATCTATTCAACCAACACATAGGACCTCAAAGAGTGCCCCAAAGTTCTACTGGAGAATCACGACGAAAACGTGTGCCAACCCTATGCATAGGTTCATGGGCGGAACCCGCAAGTTGATCACCAAAACATACATCAAGTGAATCACGTGGTATCCCATTGTCACCACAGGTACGCACGACAAGACATACATCAAGTGTTCTCAAATCTTTAAAGACTCAATCCGATAAGATAACTTCAAAGGGGAAACTCAATTCATTACAAGAGAGTAGAGGGGAGGAGAAACATAAGATCCAACTATAATAGCAAAGCTCGCGATACATCAATATCGTATCACCTCAAGAACACGAGAGAGAGAGAGAGAGATCAAACACATAGCTACTGGTACATACCCTCAGCCCCGAGGGAGAACTACTCCCTCCTCGTCATGGAGAGCACCGGGATGATGAAGATGGCCACCGGAGAAGGATTTCCCCCTCCGGCAGGGTGCCGGAACGGGTCTAGATTGGTTTTTGGTGGCTATGGAGGCTTCTGGCGGCGGAACTCCTGATCTATTGTGCTCATGGATGTTTTTGGGTATATGGAGATATATAGGAGGAAGAAGTACGTCAGGGGGGCCACGAGGGGCTCACGAGGGTGGAGGGCGTGCCCAGGGGGGTGGGCGCGCCCCCTGCCTCGTGACCTCCTCGCAGATGCCCCGACGTGCACTCCAAGTCTTCTGGGCTTCTTTCCTTCCAAAAATGAGTTCCATGAAGTTTCAGGTCAATTGGACTCTGTTTGGTTTTCCTTTTCTTCGAAACCCTAAAACAGGGTAAAAACAGAAACTGGCACTGGGCTCTGGGTTAATAGGTTAGTCCCAAAAATGATATAAAAGTGTATAATAAAGCCCATAAACATTCAAAACAGTAGATAATATAGCATGGCGCAATCAAAAATTATAGATACGTTGGAGACGTATCAGGTTACTAGTCCCTGCTCAAGCTTAATCTCCAGGAGAATATAGTGGAAGCTGCGCACGCATGCATAACTCATCAATTACATTACTATAACCTCGCTCGAGTAATAAGGGAAACCGAATATGCACAAGATAGTAATACTCACTCGAAGTTGTAAGGAAAGAGTATTTTATCTTTGTTTTGATTTATTATCAATGATTTGAGCAAGTTGGCCTCAGCATCATCTGCGTTCTTTTCAACCTCAAATTGATCTATGAGAATTGTGTTAATGAACCCAATATCATACATTTCTGCTTTTCTGTACTCGACAATCTTCAATCTGCACAATATAGTGAGGATAATCATATATACATGCAATGAAAGAGCTGAGCTATATATAGAGACTTAATGACAGAAGTAGTACTTATAGACAGTAGCAAGTGACCGTTAATTTATCGAGGGCCTTTTGATTGAACCACCGGAAGAACTCCTCAAATGGAACAGTCAACAAATCAATTCCAACGAGGTCGTGCTCCTCTTTAACTCTCAGATACAAAGTATCCGTCCCTCCAGACTCTCTGCAGGTTTTCATGTACCAATCATGGAATCTTTGCATCGTAATTGTTAGAGATTTTTCATCTTTGACAAGAGGCTTCCCGTAATGGTATTGGTGTTCTTACACCTCCAAGAAATCATAATGTACATCGTCGGGCAGGTAATCTTCAAGGTTGCTATAACCGGGCACCATCCCCGGATCATTAGCGACGATATCGCTAGACACCTTGAGCGGGGGGCACGATTGGTCCGCTTGTTCGCCGAGCTGGGGAATTTTTTCCCAACTCGTCGTTCTGCTAACCTTCGATCACTGATAGTATTTCCCGACTGCTCCGCTTCGGTATATACCTTTGCAGTAATGCGCTCATAGTTGTTTTTCAGCGGAAACTTTGGTGGTTTCCTCAGGGCATCGATAGTGCGCTTTGCTTTCACCCGGTCTACCTTCTCCTCCGGAGGTGGATGTCTCTTTGCTTTCACCCCTTCAAAGAAGTCCTTCACTTCTTTTTCCACGATCTCCGCATTTTATTCCACGGTCCTCTCGTATGGTAACTTCTCTAGATGCTTGAGAGGTGGACCGAATCTGTATTGCCTCCCGCCTCTGGCTGTACTGTTGGACGCCGGAGCAGACGGAGCGGCTGTGGCTGTCTTCTTTCATGCTTGCTTACGAGGTGGAGGAGAAGGACTACGACGCGCCAGAGTAGCCGGGGCCGTGGCGGGTCTCTTCCGCCCTTGCTGGCGAGGCAGAGAAGGAGGAGGCTGGTGGCTGCTTGGTCGCGCCGACGCAGGCGGAGAAGGAGGCGGAGTGCCGCCACGCGCCGGAGAAGGAGGAGGCTGGTGGCTGCTCGGGCGCGCCGGCACAGGCGAAGAAGGAGGCAGAGTGCCGCCACACGCCGGATAAGGAGGCTGAGTGCCCTGATCACTCGCCGGAGGAGGAGGCGGTGGAGGAGGCGGAGTGCCCTGACTCGCCGGAGGAGGAGGAGGCATCCAGTTCGGAAGGTTGATGAGCTCCTTCCGCCATAGGCATGGAGTCTTCAGACAAGAACCCAGCCAAGTCTCCCCGTCACCCATAGGGTGGTCAAGCTGGAGGTCCTCAAATCCTTCTGTGATTTCATCCACCATCACCCTAGCATATCCTTCTGGAATCAGCCGGCAGTGAAAAGTTGCGCTAGGTTCAGGAGGTGCAACAGAGCCAACGGCCACCTTGACTTTCAATTCCATCCACTGCGTCATAAGGTGGCAATTCTAAGACTCCGTGATAGCATCCACGGGGTAGCTAGCAGGAGCCGTGAAGACAGGCTCCTGAAGTAGCTCCGTGGAAGCCACGCTGCTTCTCCGCTGAGATGGCGGGGTAGCTTCGGGTGTAGCAGCTTTGGCAGGTCGCGTGCTGCGGGCCTCGTCTCGTTCCTCTAGCGCTTGTACCCTTGCGTGCAGCGCCTGTAGTTGGGTCAACTCCTTTTTTCTTCTTCCTCTCCCGACGTTTGTAATCGCCTGCATCGAGAAACCCAGCCTTCCACGAAAGGGAGCCTGGCGTGCCTCGTGTCCGTCCGGGATGCTCAGGATTCCCGAGGGCCTCTGTGAGCTCGTCATTCTCTCTGTTCGGAACGAACGTCCCTTGCTGCGCCTTTTTGATATACTCCTGAAGCTTCTCGATGGGTGTGTTCAGCTGCTCGTTGGTCCAAACGCACTTCCCTGTTATAGGGTCCAATTTTCCCCAACCCCGAAGAACCAAGTCCTGCAACGGTCTGGCCAGCATCGCGTCTCTGGTTCGATCCCTTTATCAATGAGGTCATTCTCAGCCTTGTCCCACAACGGCTGAGCTTTCAGGTAGCCACCTGACCCCGTGCGATGGTGATGCTTCTTCTTTATAGCATTTTTCTTGTTTGTTGCTGACATCTTCACTGCTCTCTCAGATTTCATTTTGGTGACAAATGCGGGCCACTGATCTTTGATCTTCTCAAATCGGGCGATGAATTCTGGAGTCTTGTCTTGGTCGACAAACGATGATTTCACCTCATTCTTCCACCTCCTGAATAGCTCAGCCATCTTCTTAAGAGCATAAGCCTTGATCATTGGCTTTTTAACTAGATTCTCCGGATCCTCCTCTGGCGGGAAGGTGAAATTTTCCTGCAACGCGGTCCAAAGATCATCTTTCTGCCTATCGCTGACATAAGACACCTGAGAGTCTTTGTCCTTAGCCTTCAACCATTGCTCGATGCTGATCGGGATCATGTCCCTAACTAGAACCCCGCACTGAGCATTAAATTTTTGCTTGGTCCGGAGGGGTTCAATCGGTTGGCCAGCGCGATCAATTTCGATGATCGTGTACCTTTCATCCGTGCGCAACTTTCTCTTCGGGCCTCGTCTCGTTACCGACATGTTGCTCGATCCGGAGGGCTAGAAAAGAAGAAAAAGAAGAGAGTTAATATGTGTACATACCAAAAACAATTAATGCATCAATTAGCTATAGTCAGCACATGCTTAATTAATTAATATATATACCTGGCCGGACTCCGTTCGGTCACCGGAGCCGTCATCACGGTGTCCTTCCCCCTCCATTCGGTCACTAGAGCCATCATCACGGTGTCCTTCCCCCTCCAGTCGGTCACCGGAGCCGTCATCACGGTGTCCTTCCTCCTCCATTGTTTGATCATCGTCGTAGCCTGCTTCTTCATCCTGTCTTTCCAGACCGTCAGTGCATGTGTCGTTGAGAAACGACAAGACGACATCACTTCCGTGTGCGATTATCTCCCCCAACACTGCTTCTGTTGCTTCGTCTCGGGGGTGCGGATCCATAGTTTCTGCAAATATTTACAACATGGCAATTATTATTCAAACATGACAGATGGATATTGTCGGTGTCAAAACCGGCGGATCTCGGGTAGGGGGTCCCGAACTATGCGTCTAGGCCGGATGGTAACAGGAGGCAAGGGACACGAAGTTTTACCTAGGTTCGGGCCCTCTCGATGGAGGTAAAACCCTACGTCTTGCTTGATTAATATTGATGATATGGGTAGTACAAGAGTAGATCTACCACGATATCAGAGAGGCTAAACCCTAGAAGCTAGCCTATGGTATGATTGTTGATGTGTATGTTGTCCTACGGACTAAAACCCTCCGGTTTATATAGACACCGGATAGGGTTAGGGTTACATAGAGTCGGTTACAATGGTAGGAGATCTGTATATCCGTATCGCCAAGCTTGCCTTCCACGCCAACGAAAGTCCCTTCCGGACACGGGACGAAGTCTTCAATCTTGTATCTTCATAGTCCAGGAGTCCGGCTGAAGGCATAGTCCGGCTATCCGAACACCCCCTAATCTAGGACTCCCTCAGTAGCCCCTGAACCAGGCTTCAATGACGATGAGTCTGGCGCGCAGATTGTCTTCGGCATTGCAAGGCAGGTTCCTCCTCCAAGTACTTCATAGAAGATTTTGAACACAAAGATGGTGTCCGGCTCTGCAAAATAAGTTTTCCACATATTGCCATAGAGAGAATAATATTTACACAAATCTAATCTGCTGACGTATTCCGTAGTGCGACACACCACGGCCAAGCCTTTATCCAAATCGTTTCATTATCCCACCTCGGCGCGTCATGCGAGGCGGCTTCCTTGGCACGTCTTGTCAAAGCAGAGATCGTGCCCCCCTAATTCCGGGATTCTCATCAATACGGGCGTGGGTAACCCAACCGCGCCTTTGATTACGGCGCTTGGAGATAAGCGAGTTTTACCAGGCTGGTGGGGACATGTAGTCGCGTCCACCCATATAAGGGGATAAGGATCCACCCTTTCACCCATGCCTTCTTCCTCCTTTGCCTAGCCATTCTTGCGCACTCGAGCTCTAGCGCCCAAGTCCGCACTACCATCTCAACCTTCTCTAGTCATGTCCAGAGCGGGAGGCAAGTGGATGGTCTCCTCCGTCACGGAGGGACACATCAAAAAGCTGAGGAAGACCGGATATCTAGCTAGCGACACCGCGCAACGGCTTCCCGAAAAGTGGCAGCTCATCTCCACTCCTAGGCCCCATGAGAGGGTGGTATTCCTCCCCCATTTCCTCTGTGGACTGGGCTTCCCCCTGCATCCATTTGTCCGGGGGCTCATGTTCTACTATGTCCTGGATTTCCACGATCTGGCCCCGAACTTCATCCTCAACATCTCGGCGTTTATCGTCGTGTGCGAGGCGTTCCTCCGCATCCGCCCCCATTTCGGCCTATGGCTTAAGACTTTCAACGTCAAGCCAAAGGTGGTGCGCGGCAGCCAGGCGGAGTGCGGCGGTGCCATGGTTGGCAAGATGGCCAACGTCCTATGGCTCGAGGGCTCCTTTGTGGAGACCCTGAAGGGGTGGCAATCGGGGTGGTTTTACATCACCGAGCCGCGCGACGCCGAGTGGGTCGCACCCCCCGAGTTCTGGTCCGGACCCCCAACGCGGCTCATGTCCTGGAAAGAGACGGGCCTGTCGTGGGGTAAAAAAGGAGAGCTGACCGGACTCCAAACATGCATCCAAACCCTGGTGGACAAGAAGCTCAAGCTTGTCAACGTAGTCCAGGTTATGCTCATCCGCCTGATCCTCCCGTGTCAACGACGGGCCTTCGATCTGTGGGAGTTCGACCCGGCGCAGCATCAAACTCTAAACAGGCTCTTCGACACGACGTACGAAGATGCCTGGAGGATGCTTTTCAAGGGCGCCGAGGCTCCCGCATCCGCTACCGAGGATCGCGGATTCAGCGCGCAGCGTCACGCGCTCGAGGTAAGCTGTTTTTTTTCCTTTTACAGGGTATCAGTTTTCCATAGTTTGATTCTATGCGGGATCTAAGCTCCCTTTCCTCTGACAGGATTGGCAGGTGATGTCCGGATAGATCAACTGTCTGGACCCTTTACCCGAAGGCCCAGCGGACGCTCGCTTGGCGCGACTGCTGGTTCCGGCGCCCTATGTGGTGCTCGAGAAGAAGGCCACGAAAAGGGCCACGGGGACTCGAAAGAGCGCCCGGCGCCAGGAGGTGTCAGATTCATCATCCGACGGTCCCGAAGCGCCTTCCTCTCACGAAGACGAGGAGGAAGAAGAAGAAACATCTCCCCCTCCAGCGGGAGGGGAGAAGAAAAGGAAGGCCGCCCTCTCTGAGGAGGCCGAAGGGTCCAAGAAGGGGAAAACCCTTCCTCCGGACTATTCCACCGATGCCGACGACGACGGAGATGACTGGCAGCCCAGGGCCAAGCCCCTGGCAAAATCGTAAATATCCGGATACCGGAGTAAATCATAGTATTCGTTTATTGCACAGCTTTCCCTTATGTCGAATATGCTTATGCAGCCCACCCAAAGATCGGCTCGACGCATCGTCGAGCGGCTCACTGGACTCGTCGGATGTGAACTCGCTTCCGACGGCTTCCTCCCCCCGCCCTACGGACGACACCGAGGTGTTGTCCCAACAGGTTCCAAGCAGGGAGGAGGTGGTCCCGGAGGCGCCGCAAGGCGACCTCCCG
Source organism: Triticum urartu (assembly GCF_003073215.2). Lineage (NCBI taxonomy): Eukaryota > Viridiplantae > Streptophyta > Magnoliopsida > Poales > Poaceae > Triticum > Triticum urartu. The sequence continues at coordinate 584,190,388 of NC_053026.1, forward strand.
GACTCCATGAGTAAAGGGGATGAAACCCCCTAGGGCTCCAAGTCCGGCTCTAGGCCGGACACTGCTCCGGAACCTTTAAAGGTTCCGGAGTCCGGCGGGGGACCTCCTTCCAAGAGGAGCAAGTCCACCGTGCCGGCAGCCTCCGTCCAACCGGAGGCGCCGGACAATATGCTGGAGGCGCTCCAAGGCACCTCCATCGACGAGGAGCACCGCGCTATTATGAGTGCGGTGGTCCAGAAGGTTCAGGCCACAAAAAACGGACTGACTGAAGCTTGTACTAGCCTTTTGACAGGCTTCGAGGTAAGTAAAGAAAGTGTAAATAATAGTACCGCATAGACAGTAGCCCCTGATGCTCTGTTTGGCGTTCGGGAAGAAAAGCCGAATAGAGGATCAAATAGAATTCACAGGAGTCTAACAAAAATGAGTCAATATGCATGTGCAGGCTACCCTGCTTACGTCCGCCGCACTGACTGCGGAAGTGGACACGCTAAAGCAGGACCTCGAAAGGTCCGAGCAAGAGCTCGAGCGTGCCAAGAAGCAGCTCGAGGACAATGAAGGTAAGAAATACCTTGTTAAAATATATATATATATAAAAAGGTGCAATTGCAAAAAATGACAGGATTATCGTGGCTATTGTGGGGGCCACGTCTGAGGTGGTGACCCTTAAGCAAGCGCTGGACGAGGCCAAGAAGAATTCGGCCTCGGAGCGCACCGAGCGGGAGAAGTATGAGGCCGAGGTTGGCAAGGTGCGGCAAGAGCTCCAGGCTCTCATGGAAAAATATGAGAGTTTGGAGCGTGACTCGAAGACGCAAGCGTCCGAGCTTGCGGTGGCTATTGAAAATGCCAAATCTGCCAAGGCCGAATCCCAGAAGACCCTCTAGGAGTTGGATGAGGTGAAGAAGATAGCGGCGGGTAAGGCATTCTTTATGCAAAGTAAACACATAAACGTGAGTTATTTGATACTTACCCGAATCCGGAGCTCTCCAGGGGCATTTGCAAATCTTCCCCGGAGTGTATCCGATGCCGCCGCATTCTATCGAGCCGAGGAGGGCAGCTCAACGGAGAAGGTGTTCTGGTCTCAGTATACTGAGGCTGGACACCCCGTGCCCCTGAGCGACCAGCTGAAGCAACTGGTCGAGCTCCACAAGGCGGCCGAACAGGCCATGAAGGGCCTCCTAGTTCGGCTGTGGCCTGGAGAGGCTCTGCCTGGGAGCTATTTCGGGCTGGTGCGGCGGCCGGTGGAGGCCTGTCCAAGGCTCGAAGTCATCAAGCGCTCCATCTGTATTGAAGGTGCCCGTAGAGCCTTTGCCCGTGCTAAGGTGCACTGGGGCAGGCTGGACGCGGAGAAGCTTGTGAAGGACGGGCCACCAGCGGGGAAAGAGCATCGCAAGCCCGAAAATTACTATAAGGATGTTCTGAAGGGTGCCCGCCTTGTGGCGGATGAATGTACTAGGGATGTAATTTTTGAGTAAAACTCGCTCGTGTTTGTCCTGTGTGCTGAAAACTTGTTCATATGCGCTGAGCAATGCTGCTTGAATTTAAAATATTACCTTCTGTGCGGCTGTTTATCAATACTGAGAGATGGCGAGTCGTCGGCTTCTGCCCCCTTGCCGCTAGTGCTGGGGTGTTCGGGGATAAACCTGGGCGCTCTTTTTCCCATATTTGGGTCCTTCGAGGGAGGCGCTCAGCCCAACGAACGAGGCAATCGGACTATAATGTGTGAACACTCTCACTTAGCCATAGAATTCTATAATTTTAAATTTCGGCGAAGCCCCTAGTATTCGGAAGACCGAGTTCGGGGCGCTATCCATGCCTTGGCCGGACAGAGCCGGCTCCTCTCTCTAAGCGGCATAAGTCTTTAGGGACTCGAAAAAACCTCTCGAACAGCGACCAGCTCTCGCTTCATCATGACAGTCAGTTTTAGATTTCTCCACTGAGGTGCTCGGCCCAGCTCAACTGGGGCACAATCACAGTGGTTCTCCTAGTGCTACCTTAGCCAATATAGCGGAACGTAAGGCACCAAAACATATGAGCCGGGCAAACCCAACTATTGACCCGAGACATGATTCGGAGCCGATGCATATAGTGCTATAAGTTCGGGGTGCCGCACTTGTGAAAGTGTTCGGACTTCTCACACCATATTGAGGGGTGCTAAGAGCCCCTGGCGTATTTTGGCCGTACCAAGTTGTACGGGTGCAACATGTCGTTAAGGAACATATAAAAAAGGTAATGCAAAAAATAGACAAAAGCTATGCATTGTTTACTAAAAATAGCTGCGATCAAAGCAGAACGATACAAGTAATGCGATAAACGAAAAGTTGGACTATTATACATGTCTGCTCCAGGGGCAAGCTGTGGAATAGTATGCGAAACAGGTATACTGCTCGTGATAGAGACCACCTGGGATTTCCGTAATGCGGCATGGCTTGTCTGCTTCCCTGGTTCTTGCATTGTTTGTGCGGCAATTGAACCGCTGAACAGGCCTTCCGAAGAGTCCTGGAAGTAAGAAAAAAGTAAAAAATCGGCAGCCCCTAGTGCGGTTTAAGCCGTGTTTTGGGCGTGCCGTGATGGTGCCCCTCCCCCTATGCCCATGGTATTTCTAGAGCGTAATTATGTACCCGAAGTACTAGCATCGCCTTTTTGCTAGGGTTGGGGTTGGGGCCGCATTGCTATGCCTGCTCGGAACGTGCCAGGCGGTCTTGTTGTAGGTTACTCCGGGCGCGCTTGACGGTGTCCGGACGTTTAATGGCCGGACTGGAGAACTGCCTGGAGAGGCTGCTTTGTACTTCCGCTGCAAGGGCCGCCGTGTGCTCCTCCGTTCGGAGGGAGCGTTCGGTGTTTCCATTGACCGTAATTACTCCACGAGGGCCTAGCATCTTGAGCTTAAGGTATGCGTAGTGCGGTACCACATTGAATTTGGCGAATGCAGTTCGTCCGAGCAGTGCATGATAGCCACTGCGGAATGGGACTATGTCGAAGATCAATTCCTCGCTTCGGAAATTATCCAGGGATCTGAAGACCACTTCAAGTGTGACTGAGCATGTACAGTTGGCCTCTACACCTGGTATTACGCCTTTAAAGGTCGTTTTGGTGGGCTTAATCCTCGAGGGATCGATGCCCATTTTTCGCACTATATCCTGGTAAAGCAGGTTCAGGCTGCTGCCGCCGTCCATGAGGACTCTAGTGAGATGAAATCCGTCAATAATTGGGTCTAGAACCAATGCGGCAAATCCTCCATGACGGATGCTAGTGGGATGGTCTCTTCGATCAAAGGTGATCGGGCAAGAGGACCATGGGTTGAACTTTGGGGCGACTGGCTATACCACGTATACGTCCCTTAACGCGCGCTTCCGCTCCCTTTTGGGGACGTGGGTGGCGTATATCATGTTCACCGTCCACACTTGTGGGGGAAAACCCTTCTGTCCATTGTTGTTCGGCGACCGGGGCTCCTCGTCGTCATCGCTGGGCAGCCCCTTATCTTCATTGTTAGCGCTTAACTTGCCTGCCTGCTTGAACACCCAACAATCCCTGTTGGTGTGATTGGTCGGCTTTTCGGGGGTGCCATGTATTTGTCACAAGCGGTCGAGTATTCGGTCCAAGCTGGACGGGCCCCTAGGATTACTTTTGAATGGCTTCTTCCGCTGACCGGATTTAGAGCCTCTGAATCCGGCATTAACTGTTGTATCCTCAACATTGTCGCCGTTAATGCGGCGCTTCTGCTTGTTGCGACGCGACCTGCCACTAATGTCCCTGGTGTCCGAACTACCAGGGTTCTTGGTCATATTGTTGCTACGAGCGAGCCAGCTGTCTTCTCCCACGCAAAAGCGGGTCATGAGTGTCGTGAGTGCTGCCATAGATTTCGGCTTTTCCTGTCCGAGGTGCAGGGCCAGCCACTCATCACAGATATTGTGCTTGAAGGCTGCTAGGGCCTCAGCGTCCGGACAGTCGACTATTTGATTTTTCTTTGTTAGGAACCGTGTCCAGAATTGTCTAGCCGATTCCTCTGGCTGCTGGATTACGTGACTTAGGTCGTCGGCGTCTGGGGGTCGCACATAAGTGCCCTAGAAATTGTCAAGGAATGCGGCTTCCAGGTCCTCCCAACAACTGATTGACCCTGTTGGCAAGTTGTTGAGCCAATGCTGAGCTGGTCCTTTAAGCTTGAGTGGGAGGTATTTGATGGCGTGAAAATCGTCGCCACGGGCCATGTGGATATGAAGGAGATAATCCTCGATCCATACCGCAGGGTCTATTGTGCCATCATATGATTCGATGTTTACGGGTTTGAAACCCTCGGGGATCTGATGATCCATTATTTCATCTGTAAAGCACAGTGGGTGTGCGGCGCCTCTGTACTGGGCGATATCATGACGTAGCTCTAATGAGCTTTGTCTACTGTGTTCGGCCCTGCCGAATTTGTGGCCAGCGTGACGGTTACCGTCTCGAGCCGTGGGGTGCCCACGCGATCCGTAGATCGATCGTGTTTGCCTTGCCTTGTCCTCCAACATGTCTCGTAAGTCCGGCGCATATTCCCGTGCCTTGGTACGGGGTGCGGCTTGAGTGGAGGGCCGAGAGGCCTCTCTATCGCGGCCACGAGGTGGTCGTTCGGCCGCATCAAGTGCTTCCTCCTCTAATCGGGGTAGCAACCTGCGCTTTGGGTAACTCTTGGAGGGGCGTTCGATTTTATGCTCTTCGGCCGCAAGGACTTCAGTCCATCTGACAACCAGCAAATCTTGATTAGCTCTGAGCTGTTGCTGTTTTTTCTTGAGGCTTCTTGCCGTGGCGATAAGCCTGCGCTGGAAACGCTTTTGCTCAACGGGATCCTCTGGCACGACGAATTCCTCGTCGTCGAGGCTTGCCTCGTCTTCGGAGGGAGGCATGTAATTATCGTCCTCAACCTCTTTGTCTACCGCTCTCTCATGAGGGCTGGTTTCTCCATCCTCCTGTGCTAAACCTTGCTGGAAGGGGTTTTCTTCGGCACTCTCTGGAGTATTATTATCTCCCGTGCTGGAATCACCGTTTTTGTGTTGGCGGGATTTTGAGCGGCGCCGCTGACGCCGGCGCTTTTGCTGTTTCTTGGAGGGGTCATCCTCCGCTGTTCCATCGCCATCTCCCTCTTTTGGGGTGTCCACCATGTATATGTCATATGACGAGGTGGCTTTCTAGGGCCTAGTAGGCGCTGGTTCTTCATCATCTCCTTCATCGGCGTCCATACCGTCGATGTCTTCGGAGTCAAAGTCGAGCATGTCGGTTAAATCATCGACAGTGGCTACAAAGTGGGTGGTGGGTGGGCTTTGAATTTCTTCATCATCCGTACTCCAACCTTGCTGACCTTAGTCCGGCCAGGGCTCTCCTGATAAAGAGAGATACTTCAGTGACTTCAGGATATCGCCGAAAGGCGAGTGCTGAAAGATGTCTGCGGCAGTGAACTCCATGATCGGCGCCCAATCGGATTCGACTGGTAGGGGCACGGAGGGTTCGGAGTCCGGAGAGGAGTCCGGCTCCTTGGAGTCACGAGCCTCGCAGGGTACGGGGCTGGTGTTCGGCTCACCGCCGTCGGGATCACAGCCCCCGAGGTGGCGTCCAACCGCCCTCCTCGATCGGTGTGGTTGGCTTCGAACTAAGAGTCGGAGCCGATGCGGGTGCGGTCTCCAGGGCACTGTTCGGCGGCAGAGCTAGATCATGCTTGTCGTGACAGTGCGGCGCGCTTGGCAGTGGTTCAAATCCGTCGAAGATCAAGTCCCCGCGGATGTCAGCCGTGTAGTTTATGTTGGAAATATGCCCTAGAGGCAATAATAAAAGCTTTATTATTATATTTCCTTGTTCATGATAATTGTCTTTATTCATGCTATAATTGTATTATCCGGAAATCGTAATACATGTGTGAATAACAGACACCAACATGTCCCTAGTAAGCCTCTAGTTGACTAGCTCGTTGATCAACAGATGGTCATGGTTTCCTGACTATGGACATTGGATGTCATTGATAATGAGATCACATCATTAGGAGAATGATGTGATGGACGAGACCCAATCCTAAACATAGCACAAGATCGTATAGTTCGTTTGCTAGAGTTTTCCAATGTCAAAGTATCTTTTCCTTAGACCATGAGATCGTGTAACTCCCGGATACCGTAGGAGTGCTTTGGGTATACCAAACGTCACAACGTAACTGGGTGACTATAAAGGTAGACTACGGGTATCTCCGAAAGTGTCTGTTGGGTGACATGGATCAAGATTGGGATTTGTCACTCCGTATGACGGAGAGGTATCACTGGGCCCACTCAGTAGTGCATCATCATATTGAGCTCAAAGTGACCAAGTGTCTGGTCACGGGATCATGCATTACGGTACGAGTAAAGTGACTTGCCGGTAACGAGATTGAACGAGGTATTGGGATGCCGACGATCGAATCTCGGGCAAGTAACATATCGATTGACAAAGGGAATTGCATACGGGGTTGATTGAATCCTCGACATCGTGGTTCATCCGATGAGATCATCGTGGATCATGTGGGAGCCAACATGGGTATCTAGATCCCGCTGTTGGTTATTGACCGGAGAGTCGTCTCGGTCATGTCTGCTTGTCTCCCGAACCCGTAGGGTCTACACACTTAAGGTTCGGTGACGCTAGGGTTGTGAAGATATGAATATGCAGTAACCCGAATATTGTTCGGAGTCCCGGATGAGATCCCGGACGTCACGAGGAGTTCCGGAATGGTCCGGAGGTAAAGAATTATATATAGGAAGTGCTGTTTTGGCCATCGGGACAAGTTTCGGGGTTATCGGTATTGTACCGGGACCACCGGAGGGGTCCCGCGGGCCCACCGGGTGGGGCCACCTGTCCCGGGGGGCCACATGGGCTGTAGGGGTTGTGCCTTGGCCTATATGGGCCAAGGGCACCAGCCCCTATAGGCCCATGCGCCTAGGGTTTCCACAAAGGAAGAGTCCAAGTGGTGGAAGGCACCTCTAGGTGCCTTGGGGGGGAGGGAAACCTCCCCTTGGCAGCCGCACCTAGGAGATTGGATCTCCTAGGCTGCGCACCACCCCCCTTGGCCCTCCTATATATAGTGGGGGAGAGGAGGGACTTCATACACCAGCCCCTGGCGCCTCCCTCTCTCCCCGTTACGTCTCTCTTCCTCGTAGTATAGGCGAAGCCCTGCTACTGTGACGCCCTGCATCCACCACCACGCCGTCGTGCTGCTGGATCTTCGTCAACCTCTCCTTCCCCTTACTGGATCAAGAAGGAGGAGACGTCTCCCGTCCCGTACGTGTGTTGAACGCGGAGGTGCCGTCCGTTCGGCGCTGGTCATCGGTGATTTGGATCACGTCGAGTACGCCTTCCTCATCCCCGTTCTTTTGAACGCTTCCGCGCGCGATCTACAAAGGTATGTAGATGCATATGATGACTCGTTGCTAGATGAACTCCTAGATGATCTTGGTGAAACGAGTAGAATTTTTTTTTGTTTTCTGCAACGTTCCCCAACAGTTTAAACTTCCGAATCTGACCTGACGGCCAGGGGCGTAGCTTTCGATCTGCTCTAGATGGCTAAGTGAATTGGCCCGCAGTGCGAAGCCGCCAAAGACGAAGATCTGTCTGGGGAGGAAGGTCTCACCCTGGACTGCATCGCCATTGATGATCGTAGGAGCCATCGGGCCTGAGGCGACGGCACAGAGGAACTCTCAATGAAAGCACCAATGTCGGTGTCAAAACCGGCGGATCTCGGGTAGGGGGTCCCGAACTGTGCGTCTAGGCCGGATGGTAACAGGAGGCAAGGGACACGAAGTTTTACCCAGGTTTGGGACCTCTCGATGGAGGTAAAACCCTACGTCATGCTTGATTAATATTGATGATATGGGTAGTACAAGAGTAGATCTACCACGAGATCAGAGAGGCTAAACCCTAGAAGCTACCCTATGGTATGATTGTTGATGTGTATGTTGTCCTACGGACTAAAACCCTCCGGTTTATATAGACATCGGATAGGGTTAGGGTTACATAGAGTCGGTTACAATGGTAGGAGATCTGTATATCCGTATCGCCAAGCTTGCCTTCCACGCCAAGGAAAGTCCCTTCCGGACACGGGACGAAGTCTTCAATCTTGTATCTTCATAGTCCAGGAGTCCGGCTGAAGGCATAGTCCGGCTATCCGAACACCCCCTAATCCAGGACTCCCTCAGATATATTAGTGGCCAACATAGAACTAGCTATCTAAGCACATTAAGGAATCATATTAGTGGCCTGGCCTCGACGCTTCTCTAGGGTTTGGGGTGGCCTCAGCAACGCTTCAAGGGTTTGGGGTGGCCTCAACAATGCTTCAAGGGTTCGGGGTGGCCTCGACAACAACACTCTTTTAACTTGGTAAATTCGGGTGGCCTCAAGAGAGTTTGCCGATCGGGTAGGGGCGCAGCGGGAGGAGGTAGGAGACTGACATCATTTTTTTCTAGGGTTTGGGTGTCCTCGAGAGTTTTGGTCGAGCGAGAGGGCCGGGGGGTGCTCCCCTGGTATAAGTTATCACGGTCGAGGGGGGTATATATATCGACCGCCTCTCATGTCGAAGTTATCTGGGAGGGGGTTATATCGACAACAACGACATACATACATGGGAAAATAATGTTATCGGGGAGGGGGTATATCGACCCCCCTCGTGTTGAAGTTATCGGGATAGAAGAGAAGAAGAAAAAAAATAGAATTTTCTTATTTTTTCTTAAATGTAACTTTTGCATATATGAACATACATACATGGAAAAAATTGCTATGAACAAAAAAACATCATATATGAATATTTTGTATATACATCCATATCCATCCATCCATCCATTCATACATACATACTTGGACAAAAAAATGCTATGAACAAAAACATCAGTAGTAATTATTTTTTAATGATTTGGCCTCAAAAAATTCTTTTATTAGTATTTTCAGACTCTAGAATGACCTTTTTGCACTAGAACTATTTCAAATAATTCCTTTCAAATGCCACAAAATTTTTGAGAAGTCCTCTGATGCCTATAGATCATTTTTATTCAAAAACCCACTTTGGTCATTTGAAAATTTTGAGCACAACTTCCATTTTTCAATTTTGGTCAAATCTTGGCATTGAACTACAACCCTATTTTTCCTTGCTAAACAAATTTTGATTTTTTACATCTTGTAGTCCTTCCTACTAAACCCTTAAGCCCAGAAGGGCAGCCCCAATTTCATCTAGCAAGTCCACCAAAAAAATTCATGTAGTTTTTTTCCAGCACTAAATTTTAATAAAACTTGCACTAACAAGTTTTTCCTTTTATCAAACCAACTTGACCATCTTCACTAACATCGAAGGAGACATCATCCTGCCAAGTTTCACATAAAACAAAGTTCCCTAGCTAGCCCTAGCATTTCATCAAACATCTTGTGGACATGGCTGAAAACATGCAACTCTCTGAAACTATGCACTGAACCGACTTCACCATTATCACATACATGAAGGAAGGACAGAGGAGAGGGGTGGGAGGGAGGAGGGAGTACCGGCCTGTCCGGCGGGCAGTGGTGCGGCGGCGTTGACGGTAGGGCAGGGGCGTGGCGTAGCGTCGGGGCAGGCCAGGGGCGCGGCGGTGTTGGCATCAAGATCGAGGCAGGGGCGCACGACGACGTTGTCAGGGCAGGGTAGGGGCGCGACGGCGTCGAGGCAAGGCAGGGGTGCAGAGCATCGGCATCGAGGCAGGGCAGGGGCGCACGACATCAGCGTCGGGGCAGGGCAGGGGCGCACGACATCGGCGTCGGGGCAGGGCAGGGGCGCGGAGGCGTCGAGGCAGGCAGGGCGCGGCGACGGCGTCGGCGTCGAGGTCCGGCAGCCTGGCGGCGTCGAGGTGTTCGTCGGTGTTGAGGCGTTCGACGGTAGAGAGGCAGATCGAAGAACTGAATGAAAATTTTGACCAGTGCTGCTTATATACATACATCATTGGTCCCGGTTCGTGCCACCAACCGATACCAATGCCACCTTTAGAACCGGTCGGTGCCACCAACCGGGACCAAAGGTCTCTTTTCAGCAGCCCAAAGGGCGGGAAGCGGCGGCCATTGGTCCCGGTTGGTGGCACCAACCGGGACTAAAGGGGGGGCATTGGTACCGACCAAAGGCCTTGCACAGCGGGGTGGTGGTGGGAGTTTAGTCCCACCTCGCTAGTTGAGAGGGGCGGGCAGTGGTTTATAAGCCCCACTGCCGCACCCCTCTCGAGCTCCTCTCCATTGCAGGCTTACGGGCCTAATAGTAACTGCTATGCCTGATGGGCCTACTGGTCCTTCTGCGGGCCTGAATCCTGGCCCATGTATGGGTTTCTAGTCGTATTTACGCTGTGGTGGCCCAGTAGGTAGCAATTTTTTTATTTTTCCTATTTTTTGTTTTCTTTTCTGCTTTATTTTGTTGTTTTGTTTCTACTTACAACAAAATACTTATTTATTTTGTTTTATTTGTTTCTAATTACTTATTTATTTTATTTTATGATAATTCTTTTTGCTATTAAAGTTTCTAACAAAAAAAGTTCTTTATGAAAATTCCTTTTGCTTTTAATGATTTTGAACATAAAATACTAAGATAATTTTAGTTGCATCAATTTTATATAATTTTAGTTTCATAAATTTTAGAGGTTGTTTATAATGTTTTGTACGGAAAATACTTTGATAATTTTAGTTTCATAAATTTTATTTATGTTATTAAATTTTATTTTATTTTGTAAACCATTAAGTCCAGAAGTTCGTCATGCATACCGAGAGAAGTGATCGACCTCTCCTTCTCCGAGAGATTGGACGAACAACAAGTTTTCGTATTATCTATCTGACGCTACTGGCTACATACATATACAATATGTAAGATCTGTTACAATCCCCTAGCATCTGAAATCAAGTTCCACATGGTATTCTCCGGCTTTATTGATGACGTGGTCAAGAAAGAATCCCGCTAATTCCTCTTGAATTGCTTTCATGTGATCTTCTGGTAGGAGTTCATTCCGCATCTCCCACGTCTAATTTGAAGAAGGGGGTTGATAACCCACAAGTATAGGGGATCACAACAGTTTTCGAGGGTAAAGTATTCAACCCAAATTTATTGATTCGACACAAAGGGAGCCAAAGAATACTCTCAAGTATTAGCAGCTGAGTTATCAATTCAATCACATCTGGAAACTTAATATCTGCAGCAAAGTATTTAGTAGCAAAGTAATATGATAGTAGTGGTAACGGTAACAAAAGGTAATAGTAGTAAAAGTAATGTTTTTGGTATTTTGTAGTGATGATAGCAATAGCAACGAGAAAGTAAATAAGCGAAGAACAATATATGGAAAGCTCGTAGGCAATGGATCGGTGATGGAGAATTATGCCGGATGCGGTTCATCATGTAACAGTCATAACCTAGGGTGACACAGAACTAGCTCTAGTTCATTGATATAATGTAGGCATGTATTGCGAACATAGTCATACGTGCTTATGGAAAAGAACTTGCATGACATCTTTTGTCCCACCATCCCGTGGCAGCGGGGTCCTTACGGAAACTGAGGGATATTAAGGCATTCTTTTAGTAGAGTACCGGAACAAAGCATTAACACATAGTGAATACATGAACTCCTCAAACTACGGTCATCACCGGTAAGTATCCCGATTATTGTCACTTCGGGGTTAACGGATCATAACACATAATAGGTGACTATAGACTTGCAAGATAGGATCAAGAACACTCATATATTGATGAAAACATAATAGGTTCAGATCTGAAATCATGGCACTCGGGCCCTAGTGACAAGCATTAAGCATAGCAAAGTCATAGCAACATCAATCTCAGAACATAGTGGATACTAGGGATCAAACCCTAACAAAACTAACTCGATTACATGATAGATCTCATCCAACCCATCACCGTCAAGCAAGCCTACGATGGAATTACTCACGCACGGCGGTGATCATCATGAAATTGGTGACGGAGGATGGTTGATGATGACGATGGCGACGGATTCCCCTCTTCGGAGCCCCGAACGGACTCCAGATCAGCCCTCGCGAGAGGTTTTAGGGCTTGGCGGCGGCTCCGTATCGTAAAACGCGATGAATTCTTCTCTTTGATTTTTTTCTCCCCGAAACACAATATATGGAGTTGGAGTTGGAGAGGCACCAGGGGGCCCATGAGGTAGGGGGCGCGCCCTAGGGGGCAGGCGCGCCCCCACCCTCGTGGACAGGTGGTGGGCCTCCTGGACTTCATCTTTTGCAGGTATTTTTCATATTTTCTGAAAAGTTGCTCCATGAAGTTTCAGGTCATTCCGAGAACATTTGTTCCTGCACATAAATAACACCATGGTAATTCTGCTGAAAACAGCATCGGTCCGGGTTAGTTCCATTCAAATCATGCAAGTTAGAGTCCAAAACAAGGGCAAAAGTGTTTGGAAAAGTAGATACGACGGAGATGTATCAACTACCCCAAGCTTAAACCTTTGCTTGTCCTCAAGCAATTCAGTTGACAAACTGAAAGTTATAAAGAAAAACTTTTACATACTCTGTTTGCTCTTGTTGTTGTAAATATGTAAAGCCAGCATTCAAGTTTTTAGCAAAGATTATAACTAACCACATTCGCAATAACGCTTAGGTATCAAGTTTTACTCATATCAATGGCATAATCAACTAGCGAGCAATAATAATAAATCTCGGATGACAACACTTTCTCAAAAAAATCATAATATGATATAACAAGGTGGTATCTCGCTAGCCCTTTCTGAGACCGCAAAACATAAATGCAGAGCACCTTTAAAGACCAAGGACTGACTAGACATTGTAATTCATGGTAAAAGAGATCCAGTCAAGTCATACTCAATGTAAACTAACAGTAATGAATGCAAATGACAGCAGTGCTCTCCAACTGGTGCTTTTTAATAAGAGGATGGTGACTCAGCATAAAAGTAAATAGATAGGCCCTTCGCAGAGGGAAGAAGGGATTTGTAGAGGTGCCAGAGCTCGGTTTTGAAACAGAGGTGAATAATATTTTGAGCGGTATACTTTCATTGTCAACATAACAACCAAGAGATGGCGATATCTTCCATGCTACACACATTATAGGCGGTTCCCAAACAGAATGGTAAAGTTTATACTCCCCCTTCCACCAACAAGCATCAATCCATGGCTTGCTCGAAACAACGAGTGCCTCCAACTAACAAGAGTCCCATGGGGAGTTTTGTTTGCAATTATTTTGATTTAGTTTGCATAAAGAATGGGACTGGACATCCCGGTGACCAGCCATTTATCTCGTGAGTGAGGAGCGGAGTCCACTCCTCTTGAGAATAACCCGCCTAACATGGAAGATACGGACAACCCTAGTTGATACATGAGCTATTCGAGCATACAAAACATGATATTTATTTGAAGGTTTAGAGTTTGGCACATACAAATTTACTTGGAACGGCAGGTAGATACCGTATATGGGTAGGTATAGTGGACTCATGTGGAATAACTTTGGGGTTTAAGGGATTGGATGCACAAGCAGTATTCCCGCTTAGTACAGGTGAAGGCTAGCAAAAGACTAGGAAGCGACCAGCTAGAGAGCGACAACAGTCGTGAACATGCATTAAAATTAATCCACACCGAATGCAAGCATGAGTAGGATATAATCCACCATGAACATAAATACCGTGAAGGCTATGTTGATTTTGTTTCAACTACATGCATGAACATGCGCCAAGTCAAGTCACTTAAATCATTCAGAGGAGGATACCACCCTATCATACACACATCACAACCATTTTAATAGCATGTTGGCACGCAAGGTAAACCATTATAAGCTCCTAGCTAATCAAGCATGGCACAAGAAACTATGATCTCTAGTTGTCATTGCAAACATGTTTATTCATAATAGGCTGAATCAGGAACGATGAACTAATCATATTTACAAAAACAAAAGAGGTCGAGTTCATACCAGCTTTTCTCATCTCAGTCATTCCATCATATATCGTCATAATTGCCCTTCACTTGCACGATCGAACGATGTGAATAATAATAATAGTGCGCGTGCATTGGACTAAGCTGGAATCTGCAAGCATTCAATAAACAGGAGAAGACAAGGCAGTATGGGCTCTTTTGTGAGATCAACAATAACGTATATAAGAGCTACTTCAACAATTTAATCATGGTCTTCTCCTATCGACCCCCAAAGAAAAGAAAGTAAATAAAACTATTTACACGGGAGAGCTCCCAACAAGCAAAAGAAGTACAGGAAATCTTTTTGGGTTTTCTTTTTAATTACTACTACAAGCATGGAAATTAAACTAACTAAAAGCTACAACTAAATTTTTTTGGTTTTTCTTAAGGTTTATTAAACACACAAGAAGAAAGCATAAAAAGGAAAACAAACTAGCATGGATGATACAATGAAAAAGTATGAGCACCGACATCTAGCAATGAGTGTGTGAACATAAATGTAATGTCGGTGGGAAATACGTACTCCCCCAAGCTTAGGCTTTTGTCCTAAGTTGGTCTATGGCCACGGCTGGCCTGGCGGATATCCATAATAATAGTTGGGGTCGTACTGAGATGCAGCGGCTATCGCCTGCTGAGCTGCAGCATGGCGACGAGCGGCATCCGTTCTCCTCTCGTACTCATCCGCCTCCTCTCTCGTAATAGTATATCTTCCTTTCGCCTGATGATCAAAGATGGCAGGAGCAGGGAGAGTAATATGGACAGCACGAAGTCTGTCAAAGATTAGTCGATACCGGAGAGGTGATTCATTCCTCTCGACAAACTGGTGGTGAACCATAGCATTAAAGTCTAGGTAAGCAGGAGGTAATTCAATATCATCTTCGCGTATGGCTATACCAAGAAAATTAGTTATGCGGGTTACATAAATTCCTGCAAAGAAATCTCCATTAAATCTATTAAGATGCAATCTACGTGCAACAATGGCTCCCAAATTATAAGATATATCTCCTAACACAGTACTCCTAAGAATACTGAGGTCAGGGACACACATGTGACATGCCTCATCTTTACCATTAATGCATCTACCTATGAAGAGAGCAAAATAATGTATAGCGGGAAAGTGAATGCTCCCTATGGTGGCTTGTGTTATATCTCTGGATTCTCCCACAGTTATACTAGCAAGAAAATCTCTAAATTCAGATTTGCGAGGATCCCTTATACTACCCCATTGTGGAAGTTTGCAAGCAGTGGTAAAGTCCTTTAAGTCCATAGTATAAGAATTTTCATAAAGATCAAACATGACAGTTGGAGAATTACGTGAAGTTGAAAATTCAAACCTCCTCATAAAGGTACTGGTGAGGTTGTGATACTGACTGCACTTCTCTTCCTCGAAGCTCACAAGATCGGCGTTATGCAAATATGCGTTGAATTCTTCTTTAATTCCTGCTCAATCCATAAAATTTTCAGAAGGCCACTCACAAGGATGCACTGGAGCGTCTCTCGGTGGCTCTTCATCAGCATCACGCATTGCAAGCCTGGGTCCTTGCTTCCTTGAGGAACCACCTTGGAACATTTTCCTAAGAATTTTTCTTCCTGTGAAAAATTCTGAATTTTTTTAGCAACTTGAAAATAAAAGTAAACCAAACTCAATAATATTGATAGCAACTACTCCTACAAGTGCCTAGGGCCTATATCATGCATCAAAACTACTTTTGACCAAATAAATTTGACATGCAAGCTCAAGAACAGGGTCACCTAAGCAGCAAAAATTTGCAACGAATAAAGCACTAGAAAAAAACTTATTTGACCAATGGAGGAGTCAAATACCAAGGAACAATCTCCCCAAGCAGTTTTGTGAGAGGTGCTTTGAGCAAGGAAATCGAAAATGGCAGCAAAACGAGCTTGGGCTCGGGTTTGAGCTGGATATTCGTGTTTGGGGGAGGAAGAAGGAGTGTGTGGGTGAAAGCATAAGTGGAGGAGGGCCACCATGGGCCCACGAGGCAGGGGGCCGCGCCCAGGGGGTAGGGCGCGCCCTCCACCCTCGTGGGCAGGTGGTTGACCCCCCTGCTGTGTTCTCAGTGCCAAATATTCTCAAATATTCTAGAAAAAATCATATTTAAATTTCAGGGCATTTGGAGAACTTTTATTTTCGGGGTATTTTTATATTGCACGGATAATCAGATAACAGAGAGAAAAATATTTATTTTTATTTTATTTAATATAAATAACAGAAAGTAAAATGAGGGTACAGAAGGTTGTGCCTTCTAGTTTCATCCATCTCATGCTCATCAAAAGGAATCCACTAACAAGGTTGATCAAGTCTTGTTAACGAACTCATTTCGAATAACATGGAACCGGAGAAATTTCAAATAACACTATGTTACCTCAACGGGGATATGCACATCCCCAATAATAAGAATATCGTATTTCTTCTTGACAGTAGGAAGAGGAAATTCAAAACCTCCAAATATAATCGATGGCATTTTTCCAATAGAGTTGATACTATGAACTTGAGGTTGTTTCCTCGGAAAGTGTACCGTATGCTCATTACCGTTAACATGTAAAGTGACATTGCCTTTAGTGCAGTTAATAACAGCCCATGCAGTATTCAAAAAGGGTCTTCCAAGAATAATAGACATACTATCGTCCTTGGGAATATCAAGAATAACAAAGTCCGTTAAAATAGTAACGTTTGCAACTACAACAGACACATCCTCACAAATACCGATAGGTATAGCAGTTGATTTATCATCCATTTGCAAAGATATTTCATTAGGTGTCAACTTATTCAAATCAAGTCTACGATATAAAGAGAGAGGCATAACACTAACACCGGCTCCAAGATCACATAAAGCAGTTTTAACATAGTTTCTTTTAATAGAGCATGGTATAGTGGGTACTCCTGGATCTCCAAGTTTCTTTGGTATTCCACCCTTAAAAGTATAATTAGCAAGCATGGTGGAAATTTCAGCTTTCGGTATCTTTCTTTTATTTGTAATAATATCTTTCATATACTTAGCATAAGGATTCATTTTGAGCATATCAGTTAATCGCATACGCAAAAAGATAGGTCTAATCATTTCAACAAAGCACTCAAAATCCTCATCATCCTTTTTTGGATGGTTTGGGAGGAAAAGGCATGGGTTTCTGAACCCATGGTTCTCTTTCTTTACCATGTTTCCTAGCAACAAAGTCTTTCTTATCATAACGTTGATTCTTTGGTTGTGGGTTATCAAGATTAACAGCAGGTTCAATTTCTACATCATTATCATTACTAGGTTGAGCATCATCATGAACATTATCATTAACATTATTACTAGTTTCAGGTTCATTACCAGATTGAGTTTCAGCATCAGAAATGGAAATATCATTTGGATTCTCAGGTGTTTCAGTAATAGGTTCACTAGAAGCATGCAAAGTCCTATCATTTTTTTGTTTCTTCCTTTTAGAAGGACTAGGTGCATCTATATTATTTCTATGAGAATCTTGCTCAATTCTCTTAGGATGGCCTTCAGGATACAAAGGTTCCTGAGTCATTCTACCACCTCTAGTCATAACTCTAACATCATTATCATTATTCTTACTATTTAATTCATTGAGCATAGAAGCATGTTTACTAATAAGTTTAAGTTCACCTTTGACATTAGCCATATAATCACCCAAGTGTTCAAGAATATTTGAATTGTATTTCAATTGTCTACCAAAATAAGAATTAAAGTCTTCTTCCTTAGCCATAAATTTATCAAAATCATCTAAGCATGGGCTACCAAACTTAGTAAATGGGATTTCAGCTTTATCATATCTATAGAGAGAATTTACCTTTACTACCTGTGGCGGGTTATCAAGACCATGAGTTTCTTCAATAGGAGATGGATCAGGATCATATGTTTCTTCAACATGCGGTAAATTAAGACCGTGTATTTCTTCAATAGGAGGTAAATTCTTAACATCTTCAGCTTTAATACCTTTTTCTTTCATAGATTTCTTTGCCTCTTGCATATCTTTAGGATTGAGAAATAGAATACCCCTTTTCTTCGGAGTTGGTTTAGGAATAGGCTCAGGAATTGGCTCCGGAGGTGTCCAATTATTTTCATTTGTCAACATATTATTCAATAGAATTTCAGCTTCATCTGGTGTTCTTTCCCTGAAAACAGAACCAGCACAACTATCCAGGTAATCTCTGAAAGCATCGGTTAGTCCATTATAAAAGATATCAAGTATTTCATTTTTCTTAAGAGGATGATCAGGCAAAGCATTAAGTAATTGGAGAAGCCTCCCCCAAGCTTGTGGGAGACTCTCTTCTTCAATTTGCACAAAATTATATATTTCCCTTAAAGCAGCTTGTTTCTTATGAGCAGGGAAATATTCAGCAGAGAAGTAATAAATCATATCCCGGGGACTACGCACACAACCAGGATCAAGGGAATTAAACCATATCTTAGCATCACCCTTTAATGAGAACGAAAATATTTTAAGGATATTGTCGGTGTCAAAACCGGCGGATCTCGGGTAGGGGGTCCCAAACTATGCGTCTAGGCCGGATGGTAACAGGAGGCAAGGGACACGAAGTTTTACCCAGGTTCGGGCCCTCTCGATGGAGGTAAAACCCTACATCCTGCTTGATTAATATTGATGATATGGGTAGTACAAGAGTAGATCTACCACGAGATCAGAGAGGCTATACCCTAGAAGCTAGCCTATGGTATGATTGTTGATGTGTATGTTGTCCTACGGACTAGAACCCTCCGGTTTATATAGACACCAGAGAGGGTTAGGGTTACATAGAGTCAGTTACAATGGTAGGAGATCTGAACATCCATATCGCCAAGCTTGCCTTCCACGCCAAGGAAAGTCCCTTCCGGACACGGGACGGAGTCTTCAATCTGGTATCTTCATAGTCCAGGAGTCCGGCTGAAGGTATAGTTCGGCTATCCGAACACCCCCTAATCCAGGACTCCCTCAGTAGCCCCTGAACCAGGCTTCAATGACGACGAGTCCGGCGCGCAAATTGTCTTCAGCATTGCAAGGCGGGTTCCTCCTCCAAATACTTCATAGAAGATTTTAAACACAAAGATGGTGTCCGGCTCTGCAAAATAAGTTTTCCACATATTGCCATAGAGAGAATAATATTTAC
Organism: Triticum urartu; assembly: GCF_003073215.2. Taxonomy (NCBI): domain Eukaryota; kingdom Viridiplantae; phylum Streptophyta; class Magnoliopsida; order Poales; family Poaceae; genus Triticum; species Triticum urartu. The sequence goes on from NC_053026.1 coordinate 584,209,442, forward strand.
ACAAATCTAATCTGCTGACGTATTCCATGGTGCGAGACACCACGGCCAATCCTTTATCCGAGTCGTTTAATTATCCCACCTCAGCGCGTCATGCGAGGCGGCTTCCTTGGCACGTCTTGTCAAAGCAGAGATCGTGCCCCCTTATTCCGGGATTCTCATCAATACGGGCGTGGGTAACCCAACCGTTTCCAGGACTCCTAGATCATAGGCCAGTCCAAACGGACACGGAGAGGACGCTCGATATCCACCCTCTTTATAAAGGGACGAGGCCTTTTATTTTTCCCTCCCGTGCTCAATCGAATCCTTCCCCCACCTCGAGCTCAAACGCCCAAAGTTCAGGTCAGGTGCTCCGAACCTTCAGTTATATTCGGATCTAGCCTTCAAGGCTGATGGGTGCCTTCTTCCGTCACGGAAGACGTCAAAAAGTTGAGGGAGGCCAGATATCTTACCGCCGAGATTCTGCATCGACTGCCTCCCCGGGGGCAGGCCTTCCCCTCCCCCGAACCCAACGAGAGCGTCGTGTTCGTCTCCCACTTCCTCTGAGGCCTAGGCCTTGCATTGGATCCTTTTGTCAGGGGCTTGATGTTTTACTACGGGCTAGATTTCCATGATCTAGCTCCGGACTCCTTTCTTCATCACGACATTTATCATTGTGTGCGAGGCCTTCCTCCGGGTTACCCCTCACTTTGGCCTATGGCTCAAGACCTTTGAAGTTAAACCGAAGATGATCGAGGGGCAACATGCGGAGTGTGGAGGTGCCTCAATATGACGGGAGCTGCATGGCCCAAAGGTTCCATTCCAGAGGTGTCTGAATTGTGGCAACAGGAGTGGTTCTACATCATGGCTCCTAGAAGTGCCAAGTGGGCGGCCGCCCCTGTCTTCCGCCCGGGCCCTCCACCACAACTGATGTCATGGATTAGCAGAGGATTGAGCTGGGTCCAGCCAAGGACGTGCCTATACTGCAAAGCCGTATTCAAGATCTCTTTGATGGAGATTTCAGTTTGGTTGCGGTAGCACAAGTTATGCTGGTTCGCCAAGTCCAGCCTTGCAAACGCCGGCCTCTTCGCTTGTGGGAGTTCAATCCTGAGGGACCTCGCGCCATTCGAAATTTCCTCGGCCTGACGCACGAGAAGATGTACAAGTTGTTCTTCGGACCTCAAGTGGAGTGTCCGGAAATTACCGAGGACGTGCGCCTGAGTAGCAACCGTGTCGCCGAACAGGTAAGGCATCTTCCGACCGAGCGTACTACCTCTCCTTTGATGCGAAGTTATATCTGAGAGTTTGCTTTTTGACCAGGACTGGCTAACAAAGGCGAAGTTGATTCGGTGCTCGGCCCCCCTCCCTGAGGGTTTGGAAAATCCGATATTGAAAAAGATGCTCCAGACCGCACCTTGCCTGGAGCCCTTGAAGGAAAATGCGGGCGGTCGCGGGCCCCAAACGCCGGCCGCTCCAGCCGAGGGAGCGAGCGTCTCCATGAAGGAAGACGACCAGAAGAGGAAAAGGATTGCGTCTGTGGATTCGGAAGCCGAAGCTTCCAAACGGGAGAAGAAGTCTCCCACAGAGGGTCCTACCCCGGGGGATGCGGTTGCCGCACAAAGACCGTGGGGGGATCAATTCTCCCACGAGTGGTAAGTGACCCAAAATACCTTAATAGTATAGATATGTCATCTTTTCTTCTGAGAAGATAACCACTGCATGTATCTTTGTAGTTCGGGCCTTAGCCCCTCTCAAATGAGCTCGTCTTCGGGGGATCTTCTTCCAGAGATGATGGAGAGCGAAATGCCTCCTCCGGACTCCTCCGCTCCGGAAGCGGGCAACCCTGAAGTGTCGTCGCGGAGGGCCTCTCCGAGTCCGGCGAGGCCAGAAGATAATCCCGTCGACCCCCGAAGTTCCTAGTGTCCGGCTCCCGAAGAGAGCAGACAAACGAGTCCGGCACCGTCTAGTGTGCGGTCGGATGTTCTGAGGGAGTTGGTGGGGCGAGCGGCCATCTCAGATGAACACCGTGTGCTGATGAATACGGTGATGGAGAGAATCTCGTCCGCCGAAAGCGGATTGCATAAAGCTTTTATGAGTCTACTGACAGGCTTTGAGGTACGTAAAATAATGTGTGATAGTCCTGCACATACTAGGTGTGCCCTGTGTAGATAGTAGCCCCTAAGACTTTGGTCGTCGTCAAAAACGACGACAAACAGATGATCATATTCCCAGGTAATAACCATACTGCCTTTATGTGCAGGTGATGGAAGCTCCGGTGGCTAGCCGGGCTCGCGAGTTTGCCCATTTAGAACAGCAGTTGGATGCGGCAGACGCCGACATCGAGCTTGTTAACAAAAGGCTTGACAAGGCCTAAGGTAAGTGTCATTATCTGGTAAACGCCACATAGGAAGAGCAGTATGATGCCAACATCTTTAATATGTTGTGACTGCAGATGGAGCTGCCACTGTTGAAGCCTTGTGGGCAGAACTTGCCCGAGCCAAGGAACAAGCGAGGTTGGGTAATGCGGCTGCTTTGAAGGCGGCCGAAGAGTTGCAAGCCGAGAAGGCCGCGCATGGTGAGAGCCGAGATAAGATGGCCAAGATGGCCATAGAATTAAAAGCCGCCACGGACCGTTGTCGGGTTCTTGAAAAGGAAAACCAGGCGAATGTATCGGACCTTGAGAAGGCTGCTGCAACGGGAAAAGACCTCCGCTCTGCACTGAGGGCAAAGAAGGAGGAGCTGCGGGAAGCCGGGGATATTGTAGCCGGGAAATCCTTTATGCTGCAGAGGAAGTTCGGAAGATGTGTATATGGATTTGGCGGCGAGCGCTGCCGATGCGGCCAAGTATTTCCAGAGTCAGACGGACCGTGAAGTAGACCAGCTGTTTTGAAAACAATTTCTTTCTCCCGAGCGTCCACTTTCATTGACGGACCAATTAGCCGAATGGGCCGAACTAAATAGGTTGTCCGGACTCTCCATGAAGTCTGTTGTGGATCAGCTATGGCCGGAAAGGTCAAATCCGAGCAGCTATTTTAGCTTGGTGCAGCAATTCCTTGACGTGGTGCCGCGCATAAATGCGATGAAGAGGTCGGCGTGCATAGAAGGCGCACGAATGGCCTTTGCCTGTGCTAAAGCATACTGGACAGAGATGGATGCTACCACTGTTGCAGTGCAGGATTCGGCCATAGGTCGAAGGGCTGCTGAGCACTACTTTGAGGAAGTTCTTGAGGGTGCTCGTTTGATAGAGACCCAGTGCTCAAAAAATATTATGTTTGAGTGATGTGTAATCTCATTGTAAGCGAAATGCTTTTATAAATTTTCATAAGGCTACTTTTATACTTTTGCCTGAAAGTATTGCGATGCCTCCTGGGCGGCCGTTTATGTATACATGTGTATAACCTGAAAGATTGCAGTCGTCGGCTTCAACCCCCACGCATATAATGCGGAGGTGTTCGCAGAAACACGCGTTCACACTTAACCCAACGTCTTGGTCCTATTAAGGAGGTGATAGCGGAGCGAGCGAGGCAACCGGACTATAATGCTTTAACACTTTCACTTAGCCATAGGAGTTTGACAGTGGGGCTACTAGATAGCCCCTGGTGGCTCCGCACTCTCCCGATCCCGGGGGGCATATATGCCTGGCCGGAAAGCGGCCCTTCGTTAAGGCGGGGGAATTCTAACATTCCCATGGGTCATCGAGTGGTTGACCAGTCTCGCGCTAGATCATGACAGTCAGTTTTCGGCTTTCTCTACCGAGGTGCTCGTCCGGACGAACCAGGGCACAATCGCAGTAGTTCTCCTGGTGCTACCTTAGCCGGTAAAGTGGAACGTAAGGCACCAAAACACAGGAGCCGGGCAAACCCAACATTTGACCCAAAAAAATGATTCGGAGCTGATGCATATAAGGGCAAACTTGCAACGCCGAACACTCCCTAAGGTATTCGGTCTTTGTGGTATAAACCGGGCCTAAATAATGGCCTTCGTAAGAAGCCCCTTATGTCCAGGTACGTGCATTGGTCTGGCGTGGCCACATGACAAGACGTCAGCATCCTTCTCAACGGTGGATATGTATCAACAAAAGACAGTAAAAAAGGTTTACGCAGGGTCTTAATCTAAAAAGAATCCTGGGAGCGGGTCCCTGCTGCACGTCTGCGCCTGTGTCTCCGTTGTGCCGTATCCTGGACGGGTGTGGCACGATGATCGTCTGTAAAAGAGAGGCATTTAGGTGAAAAAGGTTGTCGTGCAAAAAGATAGTTAAAGAAACTATGCATAATTCAAGATGAGGAGGAATGGCCACATGTCTGCGCGCGTTGAGCCCCTTGTATTGATGACTAGGGGTGTGACCATTTATTCGGTGTAAGTAGCGGCGCCGGACTCGATTAGTTGTGTCTGAGGTCTTGACGACCTATGGGGCGTTTTGGCTAATCCGGGCGCCTTTAGTGTGTGGCTGCCAAGGCAGCCTCACACTCTTCGACGCGCAGAGATCGCTTGATATTTCCGTGCACTGAAATGATGCCGCGTGGACTGGGCATCTTGAGTGTGAGGGAGGCGTAGTGTGGTATTGCATTAAAGCGAGCGAAAGCTTCGCGCCCGAGTAGTGCTTGATAGCCACTTTGAAATGGAGCGATGTGGAAGGTTAAATGCTCGCTACGGAAGTTATCGGGGGAGCCGAATATAACTTGTAGTAGGAGGAAGCCCATACAACGAGCCCCTGGGCCTGGCGTTACTCCTTTAAAGGTAGTATTGCTATGGCGAATTTGTGTTGGGTCTAACCCCATCCCGCGGATTGTATCCTGGTATATTAGGTTTAGGCTGCTGCCGCCGTCCATCAAGACTCGTGTGAAGTGATATCCGCTAATTACTGGGTCTAATACCAGGGCAGCCCATCCTGCGTGTCGGATACTTGCTGAGTAATCGCGATGGTCGAAGATGATCGGTTGAGATGACCATTGGCAGGACTTCGCGGTGACAGGCACTTGGGTATATTTTCCTGGGGGTGCCGCATTGTTTTTTCCCTTGATCATGTGTAGTACGTTTACTGTTTTGACTTCTGGTGGGAATTTCTTTTGTTCCCCAATGTCTTGCTTGGGAGGCTCGTCCTCGTCTTCGCTTGGTGTATCCTCCCCCTTGTGTACGGCGTTGAGTTTGCCGGACTGCTTAAAGACCCAACATTCTCTGTGGGTATGATTAGCGGGCTTACCAGGGGTACTATGGATATGACATACCTGGTCCAGAATTTTGTTGAGGCTAGACAGGTCATCCCTGGTGCCTTTAGGGGGCGGCTTTTGACCTGGCCGAGAGCCTTTGAATACGGCATTTACTGCCGTGCCCTTCATGCTGTCTTCTTTAATCCGGCGCTTGCTATTGCTGTTGCGCCATGATTTCCCGTTTCCATCTCTAACTTCAGATGTACTGGGGTCACTGGTGCTGCATTTGGCTAGCCAGCTGTCCTCACCCGCGCAAAAGCGGGTCATGAGGTTTGTTAATGCGGCCATCGTTCTCGGCTTATTTTGGCCGAGGTGTCTGGCGAGCCATTCGTCACGGACGCTATGCTTGAAAGCTGCCAAGGCTTCGGTGTCCGGACAGTCGACAATCTGGTTCTTTTTAGTAAGAAACCTGTTCCAAAGCTTTCGGGCTGACTCTCCGGGCTGTTGAGTTATATGACTCAAATCGTCTGCATCCAGAGGCCGGACATAAGTTCCTTGAAGATTTGCCCGAAAGGCGTCTTCGAGCTCTTCCCAACTTCCAATGGAGCTTTCGGGGAGGCCTTTGAGCCAGTGACGAGCTAGCCCTTTGAGCTTGAGGGGCAAGTACTTGATGGCGTGGAGATCATCTCCTCGAGCCATATGGATATGAAGGATATAGTCCTCAATCCAAACCCCGGGGTCTGTTGTTCCATCGTATGCCTCTATGTTTACGGGCTTGAATCCCTCTGGAAATTCATGGTCCAGCACCTCATCGGTGAAACATAGAGGGTGTGCGGCACCCCTGTAGCTGGGTGTACCACGTTGTTCGGATATTTGATGTGTTGCATTGTATGCTGGGGGCGCTTGCGTGGTCCATAGATGGATCTTGTTGCACCGTCCTTTGGGTGCGAACCCTCGCATGGGTCGCGTATTGTATTGTGAGCGGCGTTGTATGCCGCTCTATGTTGGTAGAGGGGTCGTCTATCCGACCAGGTGGCTGCTTTGATATTTGGTTGTGGGGGGTCTGAGGCCTCCTCATCGAATTCGGGTAGCAGCTTCCGCTTTGGGTAGCTCTTGGAGGGGCGATTGTCGCCATACCTCGTTGCCGTGTTGAGTATTTTGCTCCATCTAATGTGGAGTGTGTCTTGCGCAGCCTTGAGCCATTGCTTCTGCTTTTTCAGACTCCTCGCGGTGGCAACAAGCCTTTTACGGGCAGTCTGCTGCTCCGGGTGTCTGTCCGGCGTTATGTCGTTCGGACCATTATCCTTGATAGGATTTGTTTGTTCGGTTTGATTATCCGGATTACCGCTGTCCGGCAGCGGTTCACCCTGCTCCAACGCTGGGTCTGTGTGATCGCTATTTCTGTCGAGGCAGGATTTGGGGTGGCGCTTGCGTCGCCGTTTGACTGCTTTTCGAGGGAACAAGCCTTCGGTGCTTCCTTCCGCTCCTCGTCGTCATCTTTTGGCGCGTCCACCATGTATACGTCATATGACGAGGTGGCGTTCCAGGGCCCAATAGGTGCTGGTTCTTCCTCATCTCCTTCATCGGCGTCCATACCGTCGATGTCTTCGGAGTCGAAGTCGAGCATGTCGGTTAAATCGTCGACAGTGGCAACAAAGTGGGTGGTGGGTGGGCTTTGAATTTCTTCATCGTCCGCATCCCAATCTTGCTGACCGTAGTCCGGCCAGGGCTCTCCTGATAAAGAGAGAGACTTCAGTGTCTTCAGAATATCGCCAAAAGGCGAGTGCTGAAAGATGTCCGTGGCAGCAAACTCCATGATCGGCGCCCAATCGTATTCGATTGGTTGGGGCGCGGAGGGTTCGGAGTCCGGAGAGGAGTCCGGCTCCTTGGAGTCACGAGTCTCGTGGAGTGCAGGGCTGGTGTTCGGCTCAATCACCATGGGGATCGCAGCCCCTGAGGCGGCGTCCATCCGCCCATCCTTGGTTGGCGCAGTTGGCTCCGAATTAAGGATCGGAGCCGATGCGGGTGCGGCCTCCAGGGCACTGTTCGGCGGCAGAGCTAGATCATGCTCGTCCGGACAGTGCGGCGCGCTCGGCAGTGGCTCGAATCCGTCAAAGATCAAGTCCCCGCGGATGTCAGTCATGTAGTTTAAACTTCCAAATTTGACCTGACGGCCAGGGGCGTAGCTTTTGGTCTGCTCTAAACGGCCAAGTGAATCGGCCCGCAGTGCGAAGCCGCCGAAGACGAAGATCTGTCCAGGGAGGAAGGTCTCACCCTGGACTGCATCGCCATTGATGATCGTTGGATCCATCGAGCCTGACGGCGACGACACAGAGGAACTCTCAATGAAAGCACCAATGTCCGTGTCAAAACCGGCGGATCTCGGCTAGGGGGTCCCGAACTGTGCGTCTAGGCCGGATGGTAACAGGAGGCAAGGGACACGAAGTTTTACCCAGGTTCGGGCCCTCTCGATGGAGGTAAACCCCTACGTCCTGCTTGATTAATATTGATGATATGGGTAGTACAAGAGTTGATCTACCACAAGATCGGAGAGGCTAAACCCTAGAAGCTAGCCTATGGTATGATTGTTGATGTGTATGTTGTCCTACGGACTAAAACCCTCCGGTTTATATAGACACCGGATAGGGTTAGGGTTACATAGAGTCGGTTACAATGGTAGGAGATCTGAATATCCGTATCGCCAAGCCTGCCTTCCACGCCAACGAAAGTCCCTTCCGGACACGGGACGAAGTCTTCAATCTTGTATCTTCATAGTCCTGGAGTCCGGTTGAAGGTATAGTCCGGCCATCCGGACACCCCCTAATCTAGGACTCCCTCAATCATCATAATGAGCTCAATGTTACCAAGTGGTTGATCACGGGATCATGCATTAAGGTACGAGTAAAGTGACTTGCCGGTAACGAGATTGAACGAGGTATTGGGATACCGACGATCGAGTCTCGGGCAAGTAACGTACCGATTGACAAAGGGAATTGTATACGGATTGATTGAATCCTCGACATTGTGGTTCATCTGATGAGATCATCGAGGAACATGTGGGAGCCAACATGGGTATCCAGATCCTGCTGTTGGTTATTGACCGGAGAGTCGTCTCGGTCATGTCTGCGTGTCTCCCGAACCCGTAGGGTCTACACACTTAAGGTTCGGTGACGCTAGGGTTGTTGAGATATTAGTATACGGTAACCCGAAAGTTGTTCGGAGTCCCGGATGAGATCCCGGACGTCACGAGGAGTTCTGGAATGGTCCGGAGGTGAAGATTTATATATAGGAAGTCAAGTTTCGGCCATCGAGAAAGTTTCGGGGGTAATCGGTATTGTACCGGGACCACCGGAAGGGTCCCGGGGGTCCACCGGGTGGGGCCACCTATCCCGGAGGGCCCCATGGGATGAAGTGGGAGGGGAACCAGCCCCTAGTGGGCTAGTGCGCCCCTCTTGTGCCTCCCCCTGCGCCTAGGGTTGGAAACCCTAGGGGTGGGGGGCGCCCCACTTGGCTTGGGGGGCAAGCCACCCCCTTGGCCGCCGCCCCCCCTTGGAGATTGGATCTCCTAGGGCCGGCGCCCCCCTAGGGACCCTATATATAGTGGGGGGAGGGAGGGCAACCACACCCTAGCCCCTGGCCTCTCTCTCTCCCTCCCGTGACACTCCTCCCTCTCCCTGTGCTTGGCGAAGGCCTGTCGAGATCACCGTTGCTTCCACCACCACACCGTTGTGCTGCTGGATCTTCATCAACCTCTCCTTCCCTCTTGCTGGATCAAGTTGGAGGAGACGTCTTCCCAACCGTACGTGTGTTGAACGCGGAGGTGTCGTCCGTTTGGTGCTAGGTCATCGGTGATTTGGATCACGACGAGTACGACTCCATCAACCCCGTTCTCTTGAACGCTTCCGCGCGCGATCTACAAGGGTATGTAGATTCACTCCTCTCTCCCTCGTTGCTAGATGACTTCATAGATTGATCTTGGTGATGCGTAGAAAATTTTAAAATTCTGCTATGTTCCCCAATAGTGGGCCCCCTGGCCTTCATCTTTTGCAGGTATTTTTTTATATTTTCCAAAAAGTTGCTCCGTAAAGTTTCAGGTCATTCCGAGAACGTTTGTTTCTGCACATAAATAACACCTTGGCAATTCTGCTGAAAACAATGGCAGTCCGGGTTAGTTCCATTCAAATAATGCAAGTTAGAGTCCAAAACAAGGGCAAAAGTGTTTGGAAAAGCAGATACGACGGAGACGTATCAGGGGTTAATACATATATATGATTTCAACTCAACAGAAATGATGGTGTAATAAAATGAAATTGTGGATATTATTGCTTACGCACATCAAATTGTCTTTTTAGAGTAGCCCCGCTTATCTTTGCAAGTCGCGTTGTAGATGAACTCGCACACGTAGTATCCACATTAATCATTCCCTTGTTCCTGCCACAAGCACTTTACGAGAAATAGAGGTCAATGAAACTGATAATGAAGCATTATAAATTGCATTGATGAAAGTAGCTAGAATCAACGGGAGATGCGCGGAACTAGCTAGCTAGTAGTACTTACTTTCGGGTATGTATATCGCAGCTCCTTCGGCAGTCCCGGAACTTCTTCGGTGAACTTTTTCCAAACCCTGCAAGACAAAGAAAATAATTATTACTTGAGATATCAGGAAATGAACAAAAAGTTGCCGATATGGTGCGATAATGATCGATTGAACTTACTCGTTGAGAATTTTAGTCATGTCCGCATAGGCCTTGGGATCTTTTCGTCTCGAGTCTAACACGGTTACTAGTCCCTGCTCAAGCTTAATCTCCAGGAGAATATAGTGGAAGCTGCGCACGCATGCATAACTCATCAATTACATTACTATAACCTCGCTCGAGTAATAAGGGAAACCGAATATGCACAAGATAGTAACACTCACTCGAAGTTGTAAGGAAAGAGTATTTTATCTTTGTTTTGATTTATTATCAATGATTTGAGCAAGTTGGCCTCAGCATCATCTGTGTTCTTTTCAACCTCAAATTGATCTATGAGATTTGTGTTAATGAACCCAATATCATACATTTCTGCTTTTCTGCACTCGATGATCTTCAATCTGCATAATATAGTGAGGATAATCATATATACATGCAATGAAAGAGCTGAGCTATATATAGAGACTTAATGACAGAAGTAGTACTTACAGACAGTAGCAAGTGGCCGTTAATTTATCGAGGGCCTTTTGATTGAACCACTGGAAGAACTCCTCAAATGGAACAGTCAACAAATCAATTCCAACAAGGTCGTGCTCCTCTTTAACTCTCAGATACAAAGTATCCGTCCCTCCAGACTCTCTGTAGGTTTTCATGTACCAATCATGGAAACTTTGCATCATCGTCGTTAGAGATTTTTCATCTTTGACAAGAGGCTTCCCGTAATGGTATTGGTGTTCTTACACCTCCAAGAAATCAAATGTACATCGTCGGGCAGGTAATCTTCAAGATTGCTATAAACGGGCACCATCCCTGGATCATTAGCGATGATATCGCTAGACACCTTGAGCAGGGGGCACGATTGGTCCGCTTGTTCGCCGAGCTGGGCAATTTTTTTCCCAACTCGTCGTTCTGCTAACCTTCGATCACTGATAGTATTTCCCGACCGCTCCGCTTCGGTATATACCTTTGCAGTAATGCGCTCATAGTTGTTTTTCAGCGGAGACTTTGGTGGTTTCCTTAGGGCATCGATAGTGCGCTTTTCTTTCACCCGGTCTACCTTCTCCTCCGGAGGTGGATGTCTCTTTGCTTTCACCCCTTCAAAGAAGTCCTTCACTTCTTTTTCCACGATCTTCGCGTTTTCTTCCATGGTCCTCTCATATGATAACTTCTCTAGAGGCTTGAGAGGTGGACCGAATCTGTATCGCCTCCCACCTCTGGCTGTACTGCTAGACGCCAGAGCAGACGGAGTGGCTGTGGCTGTCATCTTTCGTGCTTGCTTACGAGGCGGAGGAGAAGGACTACGACACGCCGGAGCAGCCGGGGTGACGGCGGGTCTCTTCCACCCTTGCTGGCGAGGCGGAGAAGGAGGAGGCTGGTGGCTGCACGGGCGCGCCAGCGCAGGCGAAGTGCTGCCACGCGCCAGAGAAGGAGGAGGCTGGTGGCTGCTCGGGCGCGCCGACGCAGGCGGGGAAGGAGGCGGAGTGCCGCCACGCGCCGGAGAAGGAGGCTGAGTGCCGTGATCACTCGCCGGAGGAGGAGGCGGTGGAGGAGGCAGAGTGCCCTGACTCGCCGGAGGAGGAGGAGGAGGAGGCGTCCAGTTCGGAAGGTTGATGAGCTCCTTCCGCCATAGGCATGGAGTCTTCAGACAAGAACCCAACCGAGTCTCCCCGTCACCCGTAGGGTGGTCAAGCTGGAGGTCCTCAAATCCTTCTGTGATTTCATCCACCATCACCCTAGCATATCCTTCTGGAATCGGCTCGCAGTGAAAAGTTGCGCCAGGTTCAGGAGGTGCAACAGAGCCAATAGCCGCGTTGACTTTCAATTCCATCCGCTGTGTCATAAGGTGGCAATTCTGAGACTCCGTGATAGCATCCACGAGGTAGCTAGCAGGAGCCGTGAAGACAGGCTCCTGAAGCAGCTCCGTGGAAGCCATGCTGCTTCGTCGCTGAGATGGCGGGGTAGCAATTCACTTGACAAACTGAAAGTGATAAAGAAAAACTTTTACAAACTCTGTTTGCTCTTGTTGTTGTAAATATGTAAAGCCAGCATTCAAGTTTTCAGCAATAACTAACCACATTCGCAATAACGCTTAGGTCTCAAGTTTTACTCATATCAATGGCATAATCAACTAGCGAGCAATAATAATAAATCTCGGATGACAACACTTTCTCAAAACAATCATAATATGATATAACAAGCTGGTATCTCGCTAGCCCTTTCTGAGACCGCAAAACATAAATGCAGAGCACCTTTAAAGACCAAGGACTGACTAGACATTGTAATTCATGGTAAAAGAGATCCAGTCAAGTCATACTCAATGTAAACTAACAGTAATGAATGCAAATGACAGCGGTGCTCTCCAACTGGTGCTTTTTGATAAGAGGATGATGACTCAGCATAAAAGTAAATAGATAGGCCCTTCGCAGAGGGAAGCAGGGATTTGTAGAGGTGCCAGAGCTCGGTTTTGAAACAGAGGTGAATAATATTTTGAGCGGTATACTTTCATTGTCAACATAACAACCAAGAGATGGCGATATCTTCCATGCTACACACATTATAGGCGGTTCCCAAACAGAATGGTAAAGTTTATACTCACCCTTCCACCAAGAAGCATCAATCCATGGCTTGCTCGAAACAAGGAATGCCTCCAACTAACAAGAGTCCCAGGGGGAGTTTTGTTTGCAATTATTTGGATTTAGCTTGCATAAAGAGTGGGACTAGGCACCCCGGTGACCAGCCATTTATCTCGTGAGTGAGGAGCGGAGTCCACTCCTCTTGAGAATAACCCACCTAACATGAAGATACGGACAGCCCTAGTTGATACATGAGCTATTCGACCCTTTCGGACTTCATTTGTTATTTTTCATGCATTTACTGATTATTTTGAGCTATAAGACCCTGAAATTGAAAAGCACTACAAATGGACTCTAAAAAGGTTGAAAGTTGGCATGGTATCATCATTTCACCCACATAGCATGTGCAAGAAAGTAGAGAGGCTTACGGCAAAAACTGGATGCACTTCGTGTACAAAACGGACACTCTCTTTCGAAGTATCAGGGTTTCATACGGAAACTCGTCTGGGATTACATTTTTTTGAACTTATTTCAACTCCATACTTTTTCTGTGTTCAAAATGCTCCATTCAAAGCCACATAATCAATTTTCAACCCTTTCTGACTTCATTTGTTATTTTCATGCATTTACTGATTATTTTGAGCTATAAGACCCTGAAATTGAAAAGCACTACAAATGGACTCTTCAAAGGTTGAAAGTTGGCACGGTATCATCATTTCACCCACATAGCATGTGCAAGAAAGTAGAGAGGCTTACGGCAAAAACTGGATGCACTTCGTGTACAAAACAGACAATCTCTTTCGAAGTATCAAGGTTTCATACGGAAACTCGTGAGCTACAAAGGGATTTCATTTTTTGAACTTATTTCAACTCCATACTTTTTCTGTGTTCAAAATGGACCATTCAAAGCCACATCATCATTTTTCAACCCTTTCTGACTTCATTTGTTATTTTTCATGCATTTAGTGATTATTTTGAGCTATAAGACCCTGAAATTGAAAAGCACTACAAATGGACTCTGAAAAGGTTGAAAGTTGGCATGGTATCATCATTTCACCCACATAGCATGTGCAAGAAAGTAGAGAGGCTTACGGCAAAAACTGGATGCACTTCGTGTACAAAACGGACAATCTCTTTCGAAGTATCAGGGTTTCATATGGAAACTCATCTGGGATTTCAATTTTTTGAACTTATTTCAACTCCATACTTTTTCTGTGTTCAAAATGCACCACTCAAAGCCACATCATCAATTTTCAACCCTTTCTGACTTCATTTGTTATTTTTCATGCATTTACTGATTATTTTTAGCTATAAGACCCTGAAATTGAAAAACACTACAAATGAACTCTGAAACGGTTGAAAGTTGGCATGGTATCATCATTTCACCCACATAGCATGTGCAAGAAAGTAGAGAGGCTTACGGCAAAAACTGGATGCACTTCGTGTACAAAATGGACAATCTCTTTCGAAGTATCATGGTTTCATACGGAAACTCGTCTGTTACAAAGGGATTTCATTTTTTGAACTTATTTCAACTCCATACTTTTTCCTTGTTCAAAATGCACCATTCAAAGACACATCATCAATTTTCAACCCTTTCTGACTTCATTTGTTATTTTTCATGCATTTACTGATTATTTTGAGCTATAAGACACTGAAATTGAAAAGCACTACAAATGGACTGTGAAAAGGTTGAAAGTTGGCATGGTATCATCATTTCACTCACATAGCATGTGCAAGAAAGTAGAGAGCCTTGCGGTAAAAACTGGATGCACTTCCTGTACAAAACGGACAATCTCTTTCAAAGTATCAGGGTTTCATACGGCAACTCGTCTGTAACAAAGGGATTTCATATTTTTGAAATTATTTCAACTCCATACTTTTTCTGTGTTCAAAATGCACCATTCAAATCCACATCATCAATTTTCAACCCTTTCTGACTTCATTTGTTATTTTTCATGCATTTACTGATTATTTTGAGCTATAAGACCCTGAAATTGAAAAGCACTACAAATGGACTCTGAAAAGGTTGAAAGTTGGCATGGTATCATCATTTCACCCACATAGCATGTGCAAGAAAGTAGAGAGGCTTACGGCAAAAACTGGATGCACTTCGTGTACAAAACGGACAATCTCTTTCGAAGTATCAGGGTTTCATATGGAAACTCGTCTGGGATTTCATTTTTTGAACTTATTTCAACTCCATAATTTTCCTGTGTTCAAAATGCACCACTCAAAGCCACATCATCAATTTTCAACCCTTTCTGACTTCATTTGTTATTTTTCATGCATTTACTGAATTATTTTGAGCTATAAGACCCTAAATTGAAAAGCACTACAAATGAACTCTGAAACGGTTGAAAGTTGGCACGGTATCATCATTTCACCCACATAGCATGTGCAAGAAAGTAGAGAGGTTTACGGAAAAAACTGGATGCACTTCGTGTACAGAATGGACAATCTCTTTCGAAGTATTAGTGTTTCATACGGAAACTCGTCTGTTAGAAAGGGATTTCATTTTTTGAACTTATTTCAACTCCATACTAATTCCGTGTTCAAAATGCACCATACAAAGCCACATAATCAATTTTCAACCCTTTCTGACTTCATTTGTTATTTTTCATGCATTTTCTGATTGTTTTGAGCTATAAGACCCTGAAATTGAAAAGCACTACAAATGGACTCTGAAAAGGTTGAAAGTTGTCATGGTATCATCATTTCACCCACATAGCATGTGCAAGAAAGTAGAGCGGCTTATGGCAAAAACTAGATGCACTTCGTGTACAAAACGGAAAATCTCTTTCGAAGTATCAGGGTTTTATACGGAAACTCGTCTGTTACAAAGGGATTTCATTTTTTTTGAACTTATTTCAACTCCATACTTTTTCTGTGTTCAAAATGCACCATTCAAAGCCACATCATCAATTTTCAACCCTTTCTGACTTCATTTGTTATTTTTCATGCATTTACTGATTATTTTGAGCTATAAGACCCTGAAATTGAAAAGGACTACAAATGGACTCTGAAAAGGTAGAAAGTTGGCATGGTATCATCATTTCACCCACATAGCATGTGCAAGAAAGTAGAGAGGCTTACGGCAAAAACTGGATGCACTTCGTGTACAAAACGGACAATCATTTTCGAAGTATGAGGGTTTCATACGGAAGCTCGTCTGTTACAAAGGGATTTCATTTTTTTTGAACTTATTTCAACTTCATACTTTTTCTGTGTTGAAAATGCACCATTCAAAGCCACATCATCAGTTTTCAACCCTTTCTGACTTCATTTGTTATTTTTCATGCATTTACTGATTATTTTGAGCTATAAGACCCTGAAATTGAAAAGCACTACAACTGGACTCTAAAAAGGTTGAAAGTTGGCATGGTATCATCATTTCACCCACATAGCATGTGCAAGAAAGTAGAGAGGCTTACGGCAAAAACTGGATGCACTTTGTGTACAAAACGGACAATCTCTTTCGAAGTATCAGGGTTACATACGGAAACTCGTCTGTTACAAAGGGATTGCATTTTTTTGAACTTATTTAACCTCCATACTTTTTCTGTGTTCAAAATGCACCATTCAAAGCCACATAATCAATTTTCAACCCTTTCTGACTTCATTTGTTATTTTTCTTGCATTTACTGATTATTTTGAGCTATAAGACCCTGAAATTAAAAATCACTACAAATGAACTCTGAAAAGGTTGAAAGTTGGCATGGTATCATCATTTCACCCACATAGCATGTGCAAGAAAGTAGAGAGGCTTACGGCAAAAACTGGATGCACTTTGTGTATAAAACAGACAATCTCTTTCGAAGTATCAGAGTTCCATAGGGAAACTCGTCTGTTACAAAGCGATTTCATTTTTTTGAACTTATTTCAACTCCATACTTTTTCTGTGTTCAAAATGCACCATTCAAAGCCACATTATCAATTTTCAACCCTTTTCTGACTTCATTTATTATTTTTCATGCATTTATTGATTATTTTGTGCTATAAGAAATGAAATCCCTTTGTAACAGATGAGTTTTCGTCTGAAACCCTGATACTTCGAAAGAGATTGTCCATTGTGTACACGAAGTGCATCTAGTTTTTGCCGTAACCCTCTCTACTTTTTAGCACATGCTATGTGGGTAAAATGATGATAGCATCCTAAATTTTCAACCTTTTTAGAGTTCATTTGAAATGCTTTTGAATTTCAGGGTCTTATAGCTAAAAAAATCAATTAAAATATTCTGTTATGATCAACTAAAACAAAACTATAATATTCTTTTATAGCAAAAAGAAAATCAACTAAAAAACTTTTATAAAACTCTAATAGCAAAAGGAATCAACTAAAAATCTTTTATAAACCTCTAGTATTTTTTAAACTAAAATTATATAAAATTTATGCAACTAAAATTATCAAAGTATTTTCTGTTCAAAACATGAAAAACAGAAAAAAAAACAAAATAAACTTTAATAAATAAGTAGAAACAAAATGAAATAAAATAAAATTTAATAAAATAAATAAGTAGAAACAAAATAAAATTTAATAAAGTAAAATAAATAAACTTTAATAAAATAAATAAAGATAACAACAGTAAGTATTTTGTTGTAAGTAGAAATAAAATAAAATAAATAAAGCAACAAAGAAAATAAAAAACTCTTTAATAAAATAAATAAGTAGAAACAAAATAAAATTTAATAAAGTAAAATAAATAAACTTTAATAAAATAAATAAAGATAACTACAGTAAGTATTTTATTGTAAATAGAAACAAAATAAAATAAATAAAGCAACAAAGAAAATAAAAAACTCTTTAATAAAATAAATAAGTAGAAACAAAATAAACTTTAATAAAGTAAAATAAATAAACTTTAATAAAATAAATAAAAATAGCAACAGTAAGTATTTTGTTGTAAGTAGAAACAAAATAAAATAAATAAAGAAACAAAGAAAATAAAAAAGTGCCACCTACAGGGCCACCAGGGCCTGAATACGACTAGAAACCCAACCATGGGCCAGGGTTCAGGCCCGCAGGAGGCCCAGTAGGTCTATAGATACATAGTCACAGATTAGGCCGAAAGCCTGCAGTTGAGAGGAGCTCGAGAGGGTAGGCGCAGTAGCGCTTATAAACCACTCTCGAGCCCTCTCAACTAGCGAGGTGGGACTAAACTTTTGGCCGCGACGCGGGCGGCAAGAGGCCTTTGGTCCCGGTTGGTGCCACGAACCGGAACCAAAGCTCTGGGTATATAACCAACACTTGTGAAAATTTTCATCTTCATCTCGCAGTTGACCCTGACGACCCCTCGACGACATCGACGCCGCCAGGCTGCCCCAACACCGCCCGCCGCCCCTGCCATAGCCGTCGTCGTCGCCCGCGCCCTCGCCGTCGCCCGCGCCCTCGCCCACGCCCGTCGTCGCCCGCGCCCTCGCCCACGCCCGTCGTCGCCCGCGTCCTCGCCCTCGCCCGACGCCGTCGCCCGCGCCGCCCCTGCCCCGCCGCATGCCGCCCCTGCCCCGCCGCGTGCCGCTCCTGCCCCGCCGCGTGCCGCCCTTGCCCCGATGCCATCGCCCGACGTCGTCGCCGCACGCCGCCCCTGCCCTGCCGCGCGCCGCTCCTGCCCCGCCGTCGCCGCTAAATGTAACTTTTTAGTTATACATGCTATTTTTACATGTTTTTAGATTTTCATATATGTATGTATGTATTTTTTAGATATATGTTTTTATGTATGTATGTATTTTTTACATGTTTTTTTGTATGTATGTTTGTATGTATGTATTTTTTCAATTGTAATATGCACGATGTTTTAAAAATACATATATGGAAAAGTTAGCTTTTTAGAAAAGTTTTATCTATATATGTTCTCTCATTTAGTACATTTTAGTTTAGTTTCATTTTTAGAAAAGTTTTATATATTTAGGAAGAAGAAGAAAAGGTATTATATATATGCAAAAGTTACATTTTTAGAAAAAATTATATATATAGTTAGGAAAGGAAGAAGAAGAAAAAGAAGCAGGAGAAAAAGGAAAATAAGAAGAGGAAGAAAGGAGAAGAAGAGGAGAGGAAGAAGAGGAGAAATAAACAAAAAGAGGAAAAAGAAGAAAAAGAAGAGGAGAAGAAGAAAGGAATAGTGGAGATTCTATTTTTTTCTTCTTCTTTTTTTCTTCGATCTTCTCCTCTATTCCTTTATTATTCTTCTCTTTTTATTTCTTCTTCGTCTTCTTATTTTTTAGCGGGTATGTCGTTGTCGATATACCCCCTCCCGATAACTTTAACACGAGGAGGGGGGGTCGATATACCCCTTCCTCGATTACATTATTTTCCCATATTGTATGTATGTCGTCGTTGTCGATATAACCCCTCCCGGATAACTTCGACATGAGGGGCGGTCGATATATACACCCCCTCTCGAGCGTGATAACTTATACCATGGGAGCACCCTCGGCCCTCTCTTTCGACCAAAACTCTCGAGGGCACCCAAACCCTAGAAAAAAACGATGTCGGTCTCCTACCCCCTCCCGCCGCGCCCCTACCCGACAAACTCTCTCGAGGCCACCCAAATTTACCAAGTTAAAAGAGCGTTATCGTCGAGGCCACCCCAAACCCTTGAAGCGTTGCCGAGGCCACCCCAAACCCTGGAGAAGCGTCGAGGCCACTAATATGATTCCTTGTTGTGATTAGCTAGCTAGTTCTACGTTTGCCACTAATATATCCATCTGTCATCTTTGAATAATAATTTCCATGCTGTAAATATTTGCAGAAACTATGGAGCACCCCCGAGACGAAGCAACAGAAGTCGTGTTGGGGGACATAATCGCAGCCGGAAGTGATGCCGTCTTGTCGTTTCTCACGACAACGATGGTCTGGAAGGACAGGGTGAAGAAGTAGGCTACGGTTATTGAATAATGGAGGAGGAAGGACATGATTATGATGGCTCCGGTGACCGAATGCCGGTGGAAGAAGGACACCGTGATGACGGCTCCGGTGACCGAGCGGAGTCCGGCCAGGTATATATATATTAATTAAGCATGTGCTGACTATAGCTAATTGACGCATTAATTGTTTTTGGTATGTACACATATTAATTAATAACTCTCGTCATTCTTCTTTTTTCTAGCCCTCCGGATCGAGCACAACTTCGGTAAAGAGACGAGGCCCGAAGAAAAAGTTACGCTCGGATGAAAGGTTTGAGATCACAGCAATCGCACGCGATGGCCAACCGATTGAACCCATCCGGACAAAGGAAGCATTTGCTTCTTAGTGTGGGGTTCTTGTTAGGGACAAGATCCCGATCAGCATCCACCAATGGTATAAGCCGGCTAAAGAAGACCCTGAGGTGTCTTATG
The DNA here is from genome assembly GCF_003073215.2 of Triticum urartu. Lineage (NCBI taxonomy): Eukaryota > Viridiplantae > Streptophyta > Magnoliopsida > Poales > Poaceae > Triticum > Triticum urartu. Next base: position 584,229,164 of record NC_053026.1, read on the forward strand.
TCAATGATATGCAGAAAGATGATCTTTCGACCACGCTGAAGGAAAATTTCACCCTACCGCCAGAGGAGGATCTGGAGAAGCCAGTTAAAGAGCAATTGATCAAGTCTCATGCTTTTAAGAAGATGGAAGAACTATTCAGGAGGTGGAAGAATGAGCTGAAAACAACGTTTGTCGACAAAGAAGAGACACCAGAATTCACCGGCCGGTATGAGAAGATCAGAGGTCACTGGGACGAATTTGTTGCCCACAAGACATCGAACAAGAGTAAGAAAATGTCAGCGACAAACAAGTTAAATGCTATGAAGAAGAAGCTTCACCGTCGCACGGGGTCAGGTGGCTACCTCAAAGCCCGGCCGTTGTGGGCCAAGGCTGAGAATGACCTGGTTGATAAAGGGGTCGAACCAGAGACATTGAACTGGCCAGACCGTTGCCGGAATTGGTTCTTCGGGGTTGGCGGAACCTTGGACCCTGTATCAGAGAAGTGTCGTTGGACGAACGAGCAACTGTGAATACCCGTCACGAAGCTTCAGAAGTATATCGATGCAGCGCAGCAAGGGAAGTTTGTTCCAGACAGAGAGAACGACGAGCTCACAATGGCCCTCGGGAGTCCTGAGCACCCTAGACGGACACGAGGCACACTAGGCTCCATTCCGTGGAAGGCTGGGTTCCGGACGTAGGCGGTTACAAATGCCAAGAGAGGAGGAAGAAAGTGGAGCAGACCCAACTGCAGGCGCTGCACGCAAGGGTACAAGCGATAGAGGAATGAGAAGTATATCGCAGCAAGCGACCTGCCGAAGCTTCCCCAAAAGCTACCCCGACATCTCAGCGGAGAAGCAGCGTGGCTTTCACCGAGCTACTTCAGCTGGAGCCTGTCTTCACGGCTCCTGCTAGCTACCCCGTGGATGCTATCATAGAGTCTCAACATTGCCACCTTATGACGCAATGGATGTAATTGAGAGTCAAGGCGGCTGTTGGCTCTGTTGCACCTCCTGAACCTGGCGCAACTTTTCATTGCCGGCTGATTCCAGAAGGATATGCTAGGGTGATGGTGGATGAAATAACTGACGGATTTGAGGACCTCGAGCTTGACCACCCTACGGGTGAAGGGGAGACTTGGCTGGGTTCTTCTCTGAAGACTCCATGCCTATGGCGGAAGGAGCTCATCAACCTTCTGAACTGGACACCTCCGCCTCCTCCTCCTCCTCCGGCGAGTCAGGGCACTCCGCCTTCTCCTCCGCTGAGTGATCAGGGCACTCAGCCTCCTTCTCCGGCACGTGGCGGCACTCCGCCTCCTTCTCCGCCCGCGTCAGCGCGCCCGAGCAGCTAGCCTCCTTCTTCTCCGCCTCGCCAGCAAGGGCGGAAGAGACCCGCCGCCGCTCCGGCTGCTCCGGCGCGTCTTAGTCCTTCTCCTCCGCCTCGTAAGCAACGAAAGAAGACAGCCGCAGCCGCTCCGTCTGCTCTGGCATCTATCAGTACAGCCAGAGGCGGGAGGCAATACAGATTTGGTCCATCTCTCAAGCCTCTAGAGAAGTTACCATACGAGAGGACCGCGGAGGAAAACACGAAGATCGTGGAAACCGAAGTGAAGGACTTCTTGATGGGGTGAAATCAAAGAAACATCCACCTCCGGAGGAGAAGATAGATTCGATGAAATATAAGCACACTATCGATGCCCTGAGGAAACCACCAAAGTCTCCGCCGAAAACAAACTATGTGCGCATTACTGAAAAGGTATATATCAAAGCGGAGCAGTCGGGAAGTACTATCAGTGATCGAAGGTTAGCAGAATGACGAGCTAGGAAAAAAATAGCCAGCTCGGCGAACAAGCGAACCAATTGTGCCCCCCGCTCAAGGTGTCTAGCGATATCGTCGCTAATGATCAGAGGATGGTGCCCGGTTATACAATCTTGAAGATTACCTGCCCGGTGATGTACATTATGAATTCTTGGAGGTGGACGAACACAAATACCATTACGGGAAGCCTCTCGTCAAAGATGAAAAATCTCTAACAATGATGATGCGAAGATTGCATGATTGGTACATGAAAACATGCAGAGAGTCTGGGGGACGAATACTTTGACGCTGAGAGTTAAAGAGGAGCACAATCTCGTTAGAATTGATCCGTTGTCTATTCCATTTGAGGAGTTCTTCCAGTTTTTCAATAAAAAGGCCCTCGATAAATTAATGATCACTTGCTAATGTCTGTAAGTACTACTTCTGTCATTAAGTCTCTATATATAGCTCAGCTCTTTCATTGCATGTATTTATAATTAAGCTCACTATATTATGCAGATTGAAGATCGTCGAGTGCAAAAAAGCAAAAATATATGATATTGGGTCCATTAACACAAATCTCATAGTTGAATATGTTGTTAAAAAGAATGCCAAAGAAGCTGAGGCCAACTTGCTCAAATCATTGGTAATAAATCAAAACAAAGGTAAAATACTCTTTCCTTACAACTTCAAGTGAGTGTTATTGTCTTGTGCATATTCTCTTCCCTTATTACTTGAGGTTATAGTAATGTAATTAATTGATGAATTATGCATGTGTGCGTAGCTTCCACTATATTCTCATGGAGATTAATCTTGAGCATGGACTAGTAATCGTCTTAGACTCGTGACGAAAAGATCCCGAGACCTATGCGGACATGACTAAGATTCTCAACAAGTAAGTTCAATCGATCATTATCGCACCATATTGGCAACTTTTTGTTCATTTCCTGATATCTCAAGTAATAATTATTATCTTTGTCTTGCAGGGTTTGGAAAAAGTTCACCGCAGAAGCTCCGGGACTCCCAAAGGAGCTGCGATATACATACCCGAAAGTAAGTACTACTAGCTAGCTACCTCCGCGCATCTCCTGTTGATTCTAGCTACTTTCATCGATGCCATTTATAATGCTTCATTGTCAGTTTGATTGACCTCTATTTCTCGTAAATTGCTTGTGGCAGGAACAAGGGAATGATTATGGTGGATACAACGTGTGCGAGTTCATCTACAATGCGACTTGCAAAAATAAGCGGTGCTACTCTCAAAGACAATTTGATGTGCGTAAGCAATACTATTCACAATTTCATTTTATTACACCATAATTTTTGTTGAGTTTCATTCATATATATGTATTAACCCCCTTCTTAAAATTAGACATGGCAGATGCGGAATGAACTCCTACCAGAAGATCGCATGAAAGCAATTCAAGAGGAATTGGCGGGATTCTTTTTTGACCACGTCATCAATAAAGCCGGAGAATACCATGTTGAAGCTGAGTTCTTATATAGTTAGGGGAGATTATATTGTAAGAGATCTTAATATTTTATATATGTAGCAAGTAGCGTCGGATAGATATAGGAAAACTTGTTGTTCGCGCAATCTCTCGGAGAAGGAGAGGTCGATATCACTTCTCTCGATATGCGTGAAGAACTTATGTACTTAATGGTTTCGTTCATTTGCTTACTAGCTAGCATGTCGAGGGCCTCTCTATACATATAGTACGTAGTGTCGACTAAGCACGGAGATAAGAGAGGACACTTCTCTCTATTAATTAATTAGCTACCTAGCACAATATATGAAAAACCTTAATTAACCATACAAAACCCCCAAATCTCCCCCCCCCTTCAGAAAAAAACAAAAACCCTAGCCCTTGATAAGCTGACGCGTGGATGCCTTTTGGTCCCGGTTGGTGCCACCAACCGGGACCAAAGGCCCTCCCGCCTGGGCTCGCCACAGCGGCCACGTGGAGGCCCATCTGTCCCGGTTCGTATAAGAACCGGGACTAAAGGCCAAGGGCTTTAATAATGACCCTTTAGTCCCGGTTCCTAAACCGGGACAGATGGGCCTTACGAACCGGGACAAATGGCCCTTTTTCTACTAGTGTCATATAAACTCGACTAGACGAAAGCATTTACATTTCGGACATATTTCAACTAAACTATAGAGGACTAGGCTAGGCTGTTCTAACCTAGTCTATCACCAGCCGCGGCGGAGCTCGTTTCCCATGACATGTCTTCCCCATGTCTCACAGCAAGCTCACCAAACTGTCGCGAGCTCCGGAGCTAAATGCTTCAACAGGAGGGGAAGAATATGTTGTGGAACGTAGCATGCAATTTCAAAAAATTCATCCAATCATGCAAAATCTATCTAGGAGATGCATAACACTGAGAGGGGGAGAGTGTGTGCACGTACCCTCATAGACCGAAAGCGGAAGAGTTAGGTTAACGTGGTTGATGTAGTTAAACGTCTTCATGATTCAACCGATCTAGTACCGAATGTACGACACCTCCGAGTTCAGCACACGTTCAGCTCAATGAAGTCCCTCGAACTCTTGATCCAGCAGATGGTCGAGGGAGAGTTTCATCAGCACGACGGCGTGGTGACGGTGATGGTGATGTCATCCGCGTAGGGCTTCGCCTAAGCACTACGAAGCTATGACCGGAGGAGTAAACTATGGAGTGGGGCACCACACACGGCTAAGAGAATAACTGTTATGTTTTGGGGTGCCCCCTGCCTGAAGGAAATATGCCCTAGAGGCAATAATAATGTTATTATTTTATTTCTTTATATCATGATAAATGTTTATTATTCATGCTAGAATTGTATTATCCGGAAACATAATACTTGTGTGAATACATAGACAAACCAAACGTCACTAGTATGCCTCTACTTGACTAGCTCATTAATCAAAGATGGTTATGTTTCCTAACCATAGACATGTGTTGTCATTTGATTAACGGGATCACATTATTATGAGAATGATGTGATTGACATGACCCATTCCATTAGCTTAGCACCCGATCGTTTAGTATGTTGCTATTGCTTTCTTCATGACTTATACATGTTCCTATGACTATGAGATTATGCAACTCCCGTTTGCCGGAGGAACACTTTGTGTGCTACCAAACGTCACAACATAACTAGGTGATTATAAAGGAGCTCTACAGGTGTCTCCAAAGGTACATGTTGGGTTGGCGTATTTCGAGATTAGGATTTGTCACTCCGATTGTCGGAGAGGTATCTCTGGGCCCTCTCGGTAATGCACATCACATAAGCCTTGCAAGCATTTCAACTAAATGAGTTAGTTGCGAGATGATGTATTACGAAACGAGTAAAGAGACTTGCCGGTAACGAGATTGAACTAGGTATTGAGATACCGACGATCGAATCTCGGGCAAGTAAAATACCGATGACAAAGGGAACAACGTATGTTGTTATGCGGTCTGACCGATAAAGATCTTCGTAGAATATGTAGGAGCCAATATGAGCATCCAGGTTCCGCTATTGGTTATTGACCGGAGACGTGTCTCGGTCATGTCTACATTGTTCTCGAACCCGTAGGGTCCGCACGCTTAAGGATTCGATGACAGTTATATTATGAGTTTATGAGTTTTGATGTACCGAAGTTAGTTCGGAGTCCCGGATGTGATCACGGACATAATGAGGAGTCTCGAAATGGCCGAGACATAAAGATTGATATATTAGAGGGCTATATTCGGACACCATAAGTGTTCCGGGTGATTTCGGAGAAAACTGGAGAGCCGGAGGGTTACCGAAACCCTACCGGGAGAAGTAATGGGCCATATGGGCCTTATTGGTGAGGGAGAGGGGCAGCCAGGGTGGGCCGCACGCCTCCTCCCCCCTGGTCCGAATTGGACTAGGAGAGGGGGGGCGCCCCCCTTTCCTTCTCCCTCCCCACTTCCTTCCCCCTCCTAGTAGGAGTCCTACTCCTACTAGGAGGAGGACTCCTCCTGGCGCGCCAATAGAGGCCGGCCGGCCTCCTCCCCTTGCTCCTTTATATACGGGGGCAGGGGGCACCCCTAGACACACAAGTTGATCCATGTGATCATATTCTTAGCCGTGTGCGGTGCCCCCTTCCACCATAATCCTCGATAATATTGTAGCGGTGCTTAGGCGAAGCCCTGCGATGGTAGTACATCAAGATCGTCACCACGCCGTCGTGCTGATGGAACTCTACCCCGACACTTTGCTGGATCGGCGTCCGGGGATCGTCATCGAGCTGAACGTGTGCTAAAACTCGGAGGTGCCGTAGTTTTGGTGCTTGATCGGTCGGGCCGTGAAGACGTACGACTATATCAACCGCGTTGTGCTAACGCTTCCGCTGTCAGTCTACAAGGGTACGTAGATCACACTCTCCCCTCTCATTGCTGTGCATCACCATGATCTTGCGTGTGCGTAGGAAAATTTTCAAATTACTACGTTCCCCAACAGTGGCATCCGAGCCTAGGTTTTATGTGTTGATGTTATATGCACGAGTAGAACACAAGTGAGTTGTGGGCGATATAAGTCATACTGCTTACCAGCATGTCATACTTTGGTTCAGCGGTATTGTTGGACGAAGCGGCCCGGACCGACATTACACGTACGCTTACGCGAGACCGGTTCTCCCGACGTGCTTTGCACAAAGGTGGCTAGCGGGTGACAGTTTCTCCAACTTTAGTTGAACCGAGTGTGGCTACGCCCGGTCCTTGCGACGGTTAAAACAGCACCAACTTGACAAACTATCGTTGTGGTTTTGATGCGTAGGTAAGATTGGTTCTTGCTTAAGCCCGTAGCAGCCACGTAAAACTTGCAACAACAAAGTAGAGGACGTCTAACTTGTTTTTGCAGGGCATGTTGTGATGTGATATGGTCAAGACATGATGCTAAATTTTATTGTATCAGATGATCATGTTTTGTAACCGAGTTATCGGCAACTGGCAGGAGCCATATGGTTGTCACTTTATTGTATGCAATGCAATCGCGCTGTAATGCTTTACTTTATCACTAAGCGGTAGCGATAGTCATGGAAGCATAAGATTGGTGAGACGACACCGATGCTACGATGGAGATCAAGGTGTCGCGTCGGTGACGATGGTGATCATGACGGTGCTTCGAAGATGGAGATCACAAGCACAAGATGATGATGGCCATATCATATCACTTATATTGATTGCACGTGATGTTTATCTTTTATGCATCTTACTGATTTACCGCTATCGTTTTGGGGTTATGCTCTAGAACGGCCGCATTCACGTTAAATAGGGCACCATCAAAATCCGTTGAGACGCCGCCTTATGAACTATGGTTTGGCAAGAAACCAAAGTTGTCGTTTCTGAAAGTTTGGGGTTGCGATGCTTATGTGAAAAAGCTTCAACCTGATAAGCTCGAACCCAAATCGAAGAAATGTATCTTCATAGGATATCCAAAGGAAACTATTGGATACACCTTCTATCATAGATCCGAAGGAAAAACTTTTGTTGCTAAATTCGGAAACTTTCTAGAGAAGGAGTTTCTCTCGAAAGAAGTGAGTGGGAGGAAAGTAGAACTTGATGAGGTAACTGTACCTGCTCCATTATTGGAAAGTAGTACATCACAGAAACCAGTTTTTGTGACACCTACACCAATTAGTGAGGAAGCTAATGATGATGATCATGAAGCTTCAGAACAAGATACTACTGAACCTCATAGATCAACCAGAGTAAGATGCGCACCAGAGTGGTACGGTAATCCTGTTCTGGAAGTCATGCTACTAGATCATGATGAACCTACGAACTATGGAGAAGCGATGGTGAGCCCAGATTCCGCAAAATGGCTTGAAGCCATGAAATCTGAGATGGGATCCATGTATGAGAACAAAGTATGGACTTTGGTTGACTTGCCCAATGATCGGCAAGCAATTGAGAATAAATGGATCTTTAAGAAGAAGACTGACGCTGACAGTAATGTTACTGTATACAAAGCTCGACTTGTCGCAAAAGGTTTTCAACAAGTTCAAGGGATTGACTACGATGAGACCTTCTCACCCGTAGCGATGCTTAAGTCTGTCTGAATCATGTTAGCAATTGCCGCATTTTATGATTATGAAATTTGGCAGATGGATGTCAAAACTGCATTCCTGAATGGATTTCTGCAAGAAGAGTTGTATATGATGCAACCGGAAGGTTTTGTCGATCCAAAGGGAGCTAACAAAGTGTGCAAGCTCCGGTGATCCATTTATGGACTGGTGCAAGCCTCTCGGAGTTGGAATAAATGCTTTGATAGTGTGATCAAAGCATTTGGTTTTGTACAGACTTTTGGAGAAGCCTGTATTTACAAGAAAGTGAGTGGGAGCTCTGTAGCATTTCTGATATTATATGTAGATGACATATTACTAATCGGAAATGATATAGAATTTCTGGATAGCATAAAGGGATACTTGAATAAGAGTTTTTCAATGAAAGACCTCGGTGAAGCTACTTACATATTAGGCATTAAGATCTATAGAGACAGATCAAGACGCTTAATTGGACTTTCACAAAGCACATACCTTGACAAAGTTTTGAAAAAATTCAAAATGGATCAAGCAAAGAAAGGATTCTTGCCTGTGTTACAAGGTGTAAAATTGAGTAAGACTCAATGCCCGACCAATGTAGAATATAGAGAGAAAATGAAAGATGTTCCCTTTGCTTCAGCCATAGGCTCTATCATGTATGAAATGCTGTGTACCAGACCTGATGTGTGTCTTGCTATAAGTCTAGCAGGCAGGTACCAAAGTAATCCAGGAGTGGATCACTGGACAGCGGTCAAGAACATCCTAAAATACCTGAAAAGGACTAAGGATATGTTTCTCACATATGGAGGTGACAAAGAGCTCATCGTAAATGGTTACGTTGATGCAAGCTTTGACACTGATCCGGATGATTCTAAATCGCAAACCGGATACGTGTTTACATTAAACGGTGGAGCTGTCAGTTGGTGCAGTTCTAAACAAAGCGTTGTGGCGGGATCTACATGTGAAGCGGAGTACATAGCTGCTTCGGAAGCAGCAAACGAAGGAGTCTGGATGAAGGAGTTCATATCTGATCTAGGAGTCATACCTAGTGCATCGGGTGCAATGAAAATCTTTTGTGACAATACTGGTGCAATTGCCTTGGCAAAGGAATCCAGATTTCACAAGAGAACCAAGCACATCAAGAGACGCTTCAATTCCATCCGGGATCTAGTCCAGGTGGGAGACATAGAGATTTGCAAGATACATACGGATCTGAATGTAGCAGACCCGTTGACTAAGCCTCTTCCACGAGCAAAACATGATCAGCACCAAAGCTCCATGGGTGTTAGAATCATTACTGTGTAATCTAAATTATTGACTCTAGTGCAAGTGGGAGACTGAAGGAAATATGCCCTAGAGGCAATAATAATGTTATTATTTTATTTCCTTATATCATGATAAATGTTTATTATTCATGCTAGAATTGTATTATCCGGAAACATAATACTTGTGTGAATACATAGACAAACCAAACGTCACTAGTATGCCTCTACTTGACTAGCTCATTAATCAAAGATGGTTATGTGTCCTAACCATAGACATGTGTTGTCATTTGATTAACGGGATCACATTATTAGGAGAATGATGTGATTGACATGACCCATTCCATTAGCTTAGCACCCGATCGTTTAGTATGTTGCTATTGCTTTCTTCATGACTTATACATGTTCCTATGACTATGAGATGATGATGTCTCTTACTTGACTAGCTCATTAATCAAAGATGATGATGTCTCTTACTGATTTACCGCTATCGTTTTGGGGTTATGCTCTAGAGACGGCCGCATTCACGTTAAATAGGGCACCATCAAAATCCATTGAGACGACGCCTTATGAACTATGGTTTGGCAAGAAACCAAAGTTAGAATTACCCCGACACTTTGCTGGATCGGAGTCCGGGGATCGTCATCGAGCTGAACGTGTGCTAAAACTCGGAGGTGCCGTAGTTTCGGTGCTTGATCGGTCGGGCCATGAAGACATACGACTACATCAACCGCGTTGTGCTAACGCTTCCGCTGTCGGTCTACAAAGGTACGTAGATCACACTCTCCCCTCTCGTTGCTATGCATCACCATGATCTTGCGTGTGTGTAGGAAAATTTTGAAATTACTACGTTCCCCAACACTGCCCCTGTATATAAAGGGGGGAGGAGGAGGCCGGCCACCAAGGGGCGCACCAAGAGGGGGGAGTACTACTAGGACTCCACTCCTAGTAGGATTCGCCCCCCTTTTTTCCTTTCTCATGGAGGGGAAAGAGGGAAGGAGAGGGAGAGGGAGAGGGAAAGAGGAAAGGGGGCCGCGCCCCCTCTCCCTTGTCCAATTCAGACTCCCTTGGGGGGGCACCCTGTGGGCTCCCCTCTCTGTCTCCCCTATGGCCCATGCAAGCCCATTACTTCTCGGGGGGTTCCGATAACCCCTCGATACCCCGATAAATATCTGAAACGTCCCAAAACCATTCCGGTGTCCGAATACCTTCGTACAATATATCAATCTTTACCTCTCAACTATTTCGAGACTCCTCGTGTGGCACCCCGGCTTAGAGAAAACCGGAACGCCCCGTATTCCAGCCCAGAGATCGAGGTGAAGGCTTCTGGAATACGACACTTCTTAGTATAGAACAAACCAGCTCTCTATTACAACACGAATATGAATACAAGGGTTCCGATATTACAATGAATAACATCGGTACGGCGACACTACGCCAACCACGGTTACTCTATACAAGCAACATAACAACTTGAAGCAGCGGAACAACTACTGGCAGCGGAACAATGAACGAGGATGATGGACTCCAATCCGCAGGGACTCTAGCTGAAACATTTATCCTAGCTCGCAAACACAGGAACAACACCAAACAAACAAGCAATCCAGGCACGACCTGCAAACTGGCATGACACGTTAGGTCGGTACATTGAATGTACTTGCAAGCTCACAATAATCAGAATCATTCAAGACAAACAACAACATGGCAATTACAGGTTAAGCAAGAATTATCATGAGATCATCAGGATAACAAGGCATGAACAACATGAACGCAATATCGCTAGAACAATATGATCATGACATGAACAACCTGAACATAATACTGCTAGAACAATATGATCATGGCATGAACATATAAATCTGAGGATACTAGCATGCAACATGATGACACTATATGCACCATTTATTCTGCTCGGGTTACCTCGTAACCATCACATGCATCATTTACCAACTTTGGACATTACACAATCATCTCAGGATCAAATCAAGCTTGGTATAAACAATACCGTAGTAATCATCAAATGACCACAAGGAGCTTGATCTTTACCCATGATTCTCGCACAACGTCACGAATATCCAACATCTCGATACCACGGTGATCATTCCGGCGATCACAACCATGAACAACACTTGGTCTCAAACAGTGATCCTTCCGGCGATCACAACCAACTTATCTCATCCTCGAACCGGGGTTGTTATCTAGCACATTATTATTATTACTGTTGACTCACAGTGTGACCGACACGAACTGGGCCCTTATCCACGGGCGCGGCTATTGATAGATTTAATATACACTCTGCAGAGGTTAGTACACTGTACCCACACTACGGAACCCATGGCCTCGCACTCCCATTCGGGTGGACCAACGATACGATGTTGCGACAAAACCGATCTATTGTCATGACACTCTCCCGGCCACTCCGACAAACTCCCAACTGGGCTAGTCCTGGGGGGCCCCGTGTCTACCAAAGACATAACGACCACCGTCGTGGCCAAATGTCCCTCACGGGGATCAGATCCATAATAATAACAACAACGGGCACACAAGGTTATGTCTGCTTACCGGGCCAGGGTACCGCACGCCCATAACCTTCCCTAGTTGGAGGCACCGGCGAGAGGCACGACAGGTGGCACCATAAAGGTAAGCGTGGTTGCACTGGTCAGTTCGATATGGTGGCACCATGACTCAGCCAATAGGTGTTCAAGTTCAATTTAATCCGGTTAAACTTGAATGCAAATATGCTGAGCCATGATAAAATAACATGATACAATTACAATGCATGAACATGATATCAACATAAGCACAGGTGCAACATAACTAGCCACCATATCCACAATGAATCATATCCAACTGAGCATGGCATAATGAAGAGCATGGATATTACCAGTACAACACTACTCATAGCATAACATGACCACTAGCATCAACAATAAAGATCATGCAATAACATATCAACAATGCCATCATGCAAGCATTTAACCAACTAGATGAAATGGAACATGCATAACAACAGTACTCGGGGCAGACGACAGTCATGCACCGAAGACCATTACCAACATCAACATATACTACTAGAAAGCATAAGCATATGAAAGGAATACTAACAACTAGAAGGGCATGACAACCAGGTGCATAACAACATAGCAAGAAAGTAAGCATGAATCCATAAGCATTACCGAAACAACTATAACCATCTTTTAAGCAAGCAAGCATTTAATAAATATTCAAGTTGAAAACCATGGCTACTGCATGACTATCATGCAAGTGGGTATTTTGGCTTGACTGGGGTGACGGAGACTCCAGGAAGAAGTGCGGTGAAGCCGCAGAACAAAATGCCGGACAGTTTTCTCTCGGAGGGGGATGATTAGAGGCAAGGGCATAATGGTCATTTTCACTGTGAGAACACCTAGTGAAAATGTTACCAAAAGATAGAGCTCGACAAGATGAAGAAGTGAGCGTTGGTTTCACCTCAATCGGAGTTACGGTTGCGGAGTTATGAGGTGTGGAAGAAGAAGACCAATCTGTGAAAATTTTATCACCAACGGGTCCCTGAGTGGATAAGGCAGAGGCGCAAAATCAGAAATACGCTTTCAGAAAGGAGAAAACTCCTTCTGGGCCGCAGTAGAATAAAATACGTTTACCTGAAGAGAAAACGTATTTTGAGCAAAAGAAGATGGAAATACGCCTTCAAAATAAGGAAACGTATTTCTTGGAAAATACGCTGTCACTTACATGATGTGGCAGAGGCGGGGCCGGCTTCAGGGTGGCTGACGAGGGGGTCTCGCGCGCAGGGGAGGGGCCGAGCCACGCTCGTCTTCTTCCTCCCGCTGCTCCCCCGTGCAGGACAGAAGATGCAGGGGAGGGGCCGCGCTGCCGGCGACGTGGCGGCCGGCTCAGGCCACCTCAGGCCGTGCGGCGACCACCGGCAGGATCGTGGGACCGTGCCGCACCCATCCCCAGGCAGAGGGGGCGCCGGGGAGGAGCGGAGCGACCGTGGCAATGGAGGAACGGGAGCGGGCTCCGGCGGTCTTTTACTTGGAGGGGGAGCACTCCGGCGACGAGGAGGCTAGGGAGAGTGGGCGGGGCGACTCGCGGGGACGAGGGGGAGACTATGGTGGCGACGGGACGGAGAGAGGAGCACCGGATGGCCGGGACGACGAGATGGCCGAACGGTGGAGGCGACGGCCGGACTTGGGAGACGCGGCCCCCGGGCTCTTTGGCGAGGGGAAAGGGGTTGGGGCGATGCGCAAGGATGCGGGGAAGCTAGTGGACAACACCGGAGGAGAGGAGGAGGCTCGAGCTAGCCGGGACCCAGGAGGAACCGCGGCAGCCGAGGCGAACTCCGGCGAAAAGACGAGAGGGCCGAGGACTCTGGTGGGCGAGGAGGCTTGGGGAGAGGCTGGTGAGGTGCGGAGGGACTCGGGCACTCCTTATATAGCCGAGGGGAAGGCTCTGGAGCTCACAAGCGAGCTTGAGCAGTGCTCTAATGGAGGTCAGGGGCAGGGCATGGCACGGGCACTGTTCTAGCGGCGCATTAATGGTGAAACACGATGAGGCAGCGATGCAGGGCGACACAGTAGAGCACGGGAGAGCTCGTGGACAAGGTTTGAGGTCGAGATGAGGAGGGAGGAGACGAGCATAATGGCCGGAACAAGCCAGAGCACGCCTGCAACCATGACGCCAGCGTGATCACCACGCGCACTGGCGCAACAGGCACTCTTTGGCGTGACCAACCATGTCCAGTAGATGGACCTTGGTTCCCTCAGTCAACATGATGAAATAAATCGGTCCAGGGGCAAAGAATAGATTTGCATTTAGCTCCAAAAGTAAATCAGTAAGAAAGTGTTTGTAACTTGCTGTGGTTAAACCAGATTGGTAACGTGGTAAATAGTTTGTCCGATGATGATCACATACTAAGGTGATGCTGATCACCCAAAATCATACTAAGAGGAGGAGTTTAGATGAGGGTTGCTGTAGAAAGTGCAATACTGGCCAGAATTGGGGATTTGGATGATACACTCAAATACTTGATTTTCATGAGCTGAAATTTAGCAGAGAGGGGTTATATGATGGTATGAAGCTTCTGTAAATTTTTTATGCCATTTGGAAATACCAAAGTGGCACTTGCTTCACAAAGCTTCATTCTGGACAGAAACTTGGAAAAATTACATAGGGCAATTGGACTAACCAATGAAGGTAAAACTTGGTGGAGGGAGTTTATATAGGTAGAAGCATGTCGCGGTAAATTTTCAGCTCAATTGTAGCAATATAAAATATAGTTGCTTCACAAACTGAAAATCTGACCAGAAACTAAGATTTGGGGCTGGGCTCACATATATGAGTTACATGAGATCATTTTTGGTTGAGAGTCATGATTTGATCATATAAAGGACCTTGAAAATTTCAACTCATTTGGATATGCCTATCTTGTACTTCCTTCACAATCACTTCCCTCAGACAGGAACTTTGAAAAATTGCTGAGGAATATTTACTAGGCAAAGTGAGTTGAATTTTGGCATGAGCCAATGATATGGACAGGAAAAGATGTCCAAGAAGTTTAGGTTCAAATGGGCAAAGATAAATAGCACTTCCTTTGCAAAGTGCCATTTAGGACAGAATAGGAAAATAATTATTGGAGGATTATGTTTAAACATGGGAATGAAATATTTTGCAATATTTGAGCAAGATAGGACCCAAACAATTTATGATAATTATTTGGGAATTTTAGGAGTGACAGAAATATAGTTTGCTTCACAACCTAGGGTTTTAAAGGGTTATTCCTTTATCAGAAAAGGAATATTCCCAACAAAAGAATTTTGGGTTAGGTCAAGGATGGAAATGACATGATCTTGGGATGATGAAGAGGGTGACAAGCCACTATAAAACCTAGGAAGACATGATCTTCCCAAGTTTCAGAACCACATAGCCACGGAAAAACAAAACAAACCAGGAAATCCCAGAAAATCAAAGGAAAAAGAAAAGGGCAAAAATCCAGGCTGTTACACCTTGTCATGTCCGTGATCTCATCCAGGACCCTGAACAATCTTCGGTCACCAAAACACATAACTCATAATACAAATCGTCATCGAACGTTAAGCGTGCAGACCCTACGGGTTCGAGAACTATGTAGACTGAACCTGGATGCTCATATTGGTTCCTACATATTCTACGAAGATCTTTATCAGCCAAACCGTAATAACAACATACATTATTCCCTTTGTCATCGGTATGTTACTTGCCCGAGATTCGATCATCGGTATCCTCATACCTAGTTCAATCTCGTTACCGGTAAGTCTCTTTACTCGTTCCATAATGCATCATCCCATAACTAACTCATTAGTCACATTGCTTGCAAGGCTTATAGTGATGTGCATTATCGAGAGGGCCCAGAGATACCTCTCTGATACTCGGAGTGACAAATTCTAATCTTGATCTATGCCAACCCAACAAACACATTCCGAGACACCTGTAGAGCATTTTTATAATCACCCAGTTAAGTTGTGACGTTTGATAGCACACAAGGTGTTCCTCCGGTATTCGGGAGTTGCATAATCTCATAGTCAGAGGAATATGTATAAGTCATGAAGAAAGCAATAGCAATAAAACTTAACGATCATTATACTAAGCTAACGGATGGGTCTTGTCCATCACATCATTCTCCTAATGATGTGATCCCGTTCATCAAACGACAACACATGTCTATGGTCAGGAAACTTAACCATCTTTGATTAACGAGCTAGTCTAGTAGAGGCATACTAGGGACACTTTGTTTTGTCTATGTATTCACACATGTATCAAGTTTCCGTTTAATACAATTCTAGCATGAAAATAAACATTTATCATGATATATTATTGCCTCTAGGGCATATTTCCTTCAGTCTCCCACTTGCACTAGAGTCAATAATCTAGATTACACTGTAATGATTCTAACACCCATGGAGTCTTGGTGCTGATCATGGTTTGCTCGTGGAAGAGGCTTAGTCAACGGGTCTGCAACATTCAGATCCGTATGTATTTTGCAAATCTCTATGTCTCCCTCCTTGACTTGATCGCAGATGGAATTGAAGCGTCTCTTGATGTGTTTGGTTCTCTTGTGACATCTGGATTCCTTTGTCAAGGCAATTGCTTTAGTATTGTCACAAAAGATTTTCGTTGGACCCTATGCAGTAGGTATTACACCTAGGTCGGATATGAACTCCTTCATCCAGACTCCATTTGCTGCTTTCGAAGAAGCTATGTACTCCGCTTCACACGTAGATCCCGCCACGACGCTCTGCTTGGAACTGCACCAACTTACAACTCCACCATTCAATATAAATATGTATCCAGTTTGTGACTTAGAGTCATCCGGATCAGTGTCAAAGCTTGCATCGACGTAACCATTTACGACAAGATCTTTGTCACCTCCATAGACGAGAAACATATCCTTAGTCCTTTTTCGGTATTTCAGGATGTTCTTCACTATTGTCCAATGATCCACTCCTGGATTACTTTGGTACCTCCCTGCTAAACTTATCGCAAGGCACACATCAGGTCTGGTACACAGCATTGCATACATGATAGAACCTATGGCTGAGGCATAGGGAATGAATTTCATTTTCTCTCTATCTTCTGAAGTGGTCGGGCATTGAGTCTGACTCAACTTCACACCTTGTAAAATAGGCAAGAACACTTTCTTTGACTGATCCATTTTGAACTACTTCAAAACTTTATCAAGGCATGTGCTTTGTGAAAGTCCAATTAAACGTCTTGATCTATCTCTATAGATCTTGATGCCTAATATATAAGCAGCTTCACCGAGGTCTTTCATTGAAAAATTCTTATTCAAGTATCCTTTTATGCTATTCAGAAATTCTGTATTATTTCCAATCAACAATATGTCATCCACATATAATATTAGAAATGCTACAGAGCTCCCACTCACTTTCTTGTAAATACAGGCTTCTCCAAAAGTCTGTATAAAACCATATGCTTTGATCACACTAGCAAAGCGTATATTCCAACTCCGAGATGCTTGCACCAGTCCATAAATGGATCGCTAGAGCTTGCACACTTTGTTAGCACCTTTAGGATCGACAAACCTTCTGGTTGCATCATATACAACTCTTCTTTAAGAAATCCAGTAAGGAATGCAGTTTTGACATCCATTTGTCAAATTTCATTATCATAAAATGCGACAATTGCTAACATGATTCGGACAGACTTAAGCATCGCTACAGGTGAGAAGGTCTCATCGTAGTCAACTCCTTGAACTTGTCAAAAACCTTTCGCTACAAGTCGAGCTTTGTAGACAGTAACATTAGCGTCAGCATCAGTCTTCTTCTTGAAGACCCATATATTCTCTATGGCTTGCTGATACGTCTCCAACGTATCTACTTTTCCAAACACTTTTGCCCTTGTTTTGGACTCTAACTTGCATGATTTGAATGGAACTAACCCGGACTGACGCTGTTTTCAGCAGAATTGCCATGGTGCTATTTTTGTGCAGAAATAAAAGTTCTTGGAATGACCTGAAACTTCACGGAGAATATTTTTGGAATATATAAAAATACCGGCGAAAGAATCAAAGCCAGGGGGCCCACACCCTGTCCACGAGGGTGGGGGCGCGCCCCCCTGCCTCGTGGACCCCCTGACGCTCCACCGACCTCAACTCCAACTCTGTATATTCATGTTCGGGGAGAAAAAAAATAAGGGAGAAGGATTCATCGTGTTTTACGATACAGAGCCTCCGCCAAGCACTAATCTCTCTCGAGAGGGCTGATCTGGAGTCCGTTCGGGGCTCCGGAGAGGGGAATCCGTCGCCATCGTCATCATCAACCTTCCTCCATCACCAATTTCATGATGCTCACCGCCATGCGTGAGTAATTCCATCGTAGGCTTGCTGGACGATGATGGGTTGGATGACATTTATCATGTAATCGAGTTAGTTTTGTTAGGGTTTGATCTCTAGTATCCATTATGTTCTGAGATTGATGTTGCTATGACTTTGCTATGCTTAATGCTTGTCACTAGGGCCCGAGTGCCATGATTTCAGATCTGATATTATGTTTTCATGAATATATGTGAGTTCTTGATCCTATCTTGCAAGTCTATAGTCACCTATTATGTGTTATGATCCGTTAACCCCGAAGTGACAATAATCGGGATACTTACCGGTGATGACCGTAGTTTGAGGAGTTCATGTATTCACTAAGTGTTAATGCTTTGGTCCAGTACTCTATTAAAAGGAGGCCTTAATACCCCTTAGTTTCCAATAGGACCCCGCTGCCATGGGAGGGTAGGACAAAAGATGTCATGCAAGTTCTTTTCCATAAGCACATATGACTATATTCGGAATACATGCCTACATTACATTGATGAACTGGATCTGGTTCTGTGTCACCCTATGTTATAACTATTGCATGAGAAATCGCATCCGACAAAATTATCCATCACTGATCCAATGCCTACGAGCTTTTCACATATTGATCTTCTCTTATTTACTTTTCCGTTGCTATTGTTACAATCACTATAAAACCAAAACTATTACTTTGCTACCGTTACCGCTACTATCATATTACTTTGCTACTAAATACCTTGATGCAGATATTAAGTTTCCAGGTGTGGTTGAATTGACAACTCGGCTGCTAATACTTGAGAATATTCTTTGGCTCCCCTTGTATTGAACCAATAAATTTGGGTTGAATACTCTACCCTCAAAAACTATTGCGATCCCCTATACTTGTGGGTTATCAAGACTATTTTCTGGCGCCGTTGCCGGGGAGCATAGCTCTATTATTTGAGTCACTTGGAATTTATATCTGCCGGTCACTATGAAGAACTTGAAAGATAAAAGAACCAAGATTTTTCCCTCAACTACGAGGGGAGGTAAGGAACTTCCATCTAGCTCTGCACTTGATTCACCTTCTGTTTTGAGTAAACTTGCGACACCTACACCTGCTATTCATTCTGATATGTCGCATGTTATTGATGATGCCACTTCTACTTTGCATGATACTTACTATGAAACTACTTCTATGCTTGATAATACTGTGCCATTAGGTGAATTTCTTGATGAACAACTTGCTAGGGTTAGAGAGAATGAAATTATTGAAACTGATGATATTGATGAAAGTGATGATGAAGATTCTCCCCGTAGATATGAATTGCCCGTCATGCCTGATGGTTATGTTATGGATGAAGAAACTGCTAGAGACTTCTTAGCTTGCAATGATAGATATGATCTTAAGAAATTATTAGTTAAGCTTAAAGAAAAGTCTTTGAATGCTAGAATGAAATATGACCCTCCTTTTGCTACTTCACCTATCTTTATTTCCGATAAGGATTATGATTTCTCTGTTGACCCTGAGTTAATTACTTTGGTTGAATCTGATCCTTTTTATGGCTATGAATCTGAAACTGTTGTGGCACATCTTACTAAATTAAATGATATAGCCACCCTGTTCACTAATGATGAGAAAACTCGCTATTACTTTATCCTTAAGTTATTTCCGTTCTCATTAAAGGGTGATGCTAAAACATGGTTTAATTCTCTTGATCCTGGTTGTGTGCGTAGTCCCTAGGATATGATTTATTACTTTTCTGCTAAATATTTCCCCGCTCATAAGAAACAAGCTGCCTTAAGGGAAATATATAATTTTGTGCAAATTGAAGAAGAGAGTCTCCCAGAAGCTTGGGGGAGGCTTCTCTGATTACTTAATGCTTTGCCTGATCATCCTCTCAAGAAAAATGAAATACTTGATATCTTTTATAATGGACTAACCGATGCTTCCAGAGACCACCTGGATAGTTGTGCTGGTTATGTTTTCAGGGAAAGAACTGTTGATCAAGCTGAATTTCTATTGAATAATATGTTGACTAATGAAAATAATTGGACACTTCCTGAACCAACTCCTAAGCCAACTCCGAAGAAAAGGGGTATTCTATTTCTCAGTCCTAAAGATATGCAAGAGCCAAAGAAATCTATGAAAGAAAAAGGTATTAAAGCTGAAGATGTTAAGAATTTACCACCTATTGAAGAAATACATGGTCTTGATAACCCGACATAGGTAGTAAAGGTAAATTCTCTCTATATATTTGATGAAGGTGATATTCCTCATAATAAGTCTGCTAGCCAATGCTTGGATGAGTTTGATAATTTTATTGTTAAACAAGAAAACTTCAATGCTTATGTTGGTAGACAATTGAAACATAATGCTTATATGATTGAACACTTGAGTGATTATATGCCTAGAGTTAAAGGTGAACTTAAACTTATTAGTAAACATGCTTCTATGGTTACCACTCAAGTATAACAAGTACTTAAGGCTCAGAATGATTTGCTTAATGAATTAAATAATAAGAAAAATGATAATGTTGTTAGAGTTATCACTAGAGGGGGTAAAATGACTCAGGAACCTCTGTATCCTGAGGGCCACCCTAAGAGAATTGAGCAAGATTCTCAGAGAACTAATATTGATGCACCTAGTTCTTCTAAGAAGAATAAAAAGGAACAATGATAGAACTTTGCATGCTTCTAGTGAACCTGTTATTGACACACCTGAGAATCCCAATGATATTTCTATTTCTGATGCTGAAACACAATCTAGTAATGAACATGAACCTAGTGATAATGTTAATGATGATGTTCATGTTGATGCTCAACCTAGCAATGATAATGATGTAGAGATTGAACCTGCTGTTGATCTTGATAACCCACAATCAAAGAATCAACGTTATGATAAGAGAGACTTAGTTTCTAGGAAGCACAGTAAAGAAAGAGAACCGTGGGTTCAAAAACCCATGCCTTTTCCTCCTAAACCATCCAAGAAAAAGGATGATGAGGATTTTGAGCGCTTTGATGAAATGATTAGACCTATCTTTTTGCCTATGCGTTTGACTGATATGCTTAAAATGAACCCTTATGCTAAGTACATGAAAGATATTGTTACAAATAAAAGAAAGATACCGGAAGCTAAAATTTCCACCATGCTTGCTAATTATACTTTTAAAGGTGGAATACCAAAGAAGCTAGGAGATCTAGGAGTACCAGCTATACCATGCTCCATTAAGAGAAACTATGTTAAAACTGCTTTATGTGATCTTGGAGCCGGTGTTAGTGTTATGACTCTCTCTTTATATCATAGACTTGATTTGAATAAGTTGACACCTACTGAAATATCTTTGCAAATGGCTGATAAATCAACTGCTATACCTGTAGGTATTTGTGAAGATGTGCCTGTTGTGGTCGCAAACGTTACTATTTTAACGGACTTTGTTATTCTTGATATCCCCGAGGACGATAGTATGTCGATTATCCTTGGTAGACCCTTTTTGAATACTGCAGGGGCTGTTATTGATTGCAACAAAGGCAATGTCACTTTTCATGTTAATGGTAATGAGCATACGGTACACTTTCCGAGGAAACAACCTCAAGTTCATAGTATCAATTCTATTGGAAAAATCTCAACAATTACCATTGGAGGTTTTGAATTTCCTCTTCCTACTGTCAAGAAGAAATATGATATTCTTATTGTTGGGGATGTACATATCCTCGTTGAGGTAACCTAGTGTTATTCAAAAATTCTCCGGTTTCATGCAATTCGGAAAGAGTTTGTTAACAAGACTTGATCAACCTTGTTAGTGGATTCCTTTTGATGAGCATGAGATGGATGAAGTTAGAAAGCACAATCTTCTGTACCATCTTTTTACTTTCTGTTATTTATATTAAATAAAGTGAAAATAGTATTTTCCGCCTATTTTCTGAATTATCCTGGCAATAAAAAATACCCTGACAATAAAAGTTCTCCAAATGCCCTGAAAATGAAATATTATTTTTTCCAGAATATTTAAGAATTATTGGCACTCAGAACACATCAGGGGGGCCCACCGTGTTCCCACAAGGGTGGAGGGCGCGCCCCCTGCCTCGTGGACCCCACGTGGGTCCCCTCCACTTATTCTTGCACCCACACACTTCGTCTTTCTTCAGAAAAAATCATCCACCAGCTCAAACCCGTGTTCTAGCTCTTCTTGCTGCCATTTTTGATCTCGTTGCTCAAAGTTCCATTCACAAAACTGCTTTGGGGGATTGTTCTTTGGTATGTGACTCCTCCATTGGCCCAACTAGTTTTTGTTCTAGTGCTTTATTTATTGCAAATTTTTGCTGCTTAGGTGACCCTGTTCTTGAGTTTGCATGTCAAATTTATATGGTTAAAAGTAGTTTTAATGCATGATATGGCCTCTATGCACTTGTAGGAGTAGTTGCTATCAATCTTGTTGAGTTTGGTTCACTTTTATTTTTGAGTCACTAAGAATTTCAGATTTTTTTCAGAGGAAGAAATATGTTTAGGAAAATGTACCAAGGTGGTTCTTCAAAGAAGCAAGGACCCAGGCCCGCAATACGTGAGCCAGACTATGAACTGCCAAGAGAAGCTCAAGTGCGGCCTTGTGAATAGCCGTCAAAAAATTTCATGGTCCAAGCAGGAATTAAGGAGGAATTTGAAGCATATGTGCATAACGCTGAACTTGAGGGCTTCGTGTCAGATAAGTGCCCCCAGTACCACTACCTAACTGATTCCTTTGTGAGAAGGTTTAAATTTACATCATCACGCAATTCTCACGCTGTCCTATTTGATCTTTATGATAAATCTTATACCATGGACTTAGAAGATTTTAATACTGCTTGTAAACTCCCTCAGTGGGGTAGTGTTAGTGAACCTCGCAAATCTGAATTTAAAGAATTTCTTGCTAGTATCACAATGGGGGAATCTAGAGAAATAACACAAGCTACCATAGGGAGCATTCATTTTCCTGCCATACATTATTTTGCTCTCTTTATAGGTAGATGCATAAACGGTAAGGATTAGGCATGTCATATGTGTGTTCTGGATCTTAATGTTCTCAAGAGTGCTGTATTAGGAGATAGACAATATAACTTGGGGGCTATTGTTGCACGTAGGTTGCATAATAACAGTATTAATGGAGATTTGTTTGGTGGAATTTACGCAACCCGTTTAGCTAATTTTCTTGAGGTACCCATACATGGAAATGATATGGAGTTGCCCCTAGCTAATTTTCTTGAGGTACTGTAATGAACTCATACATGACGCAACCCGTTCGTCATCAGTTTATTGAGAGGAACAAACAGTTCCTCCAATACCGACTAATCTTTGACAGGCGTCGCACTGTCCATGTTGCTCTCCCTGCTCCTGGTTTCTTTGACTTTCAGGCAAAAAGGAGATATATTATAACCAGGGAGGAGGCGAATGTTGGGGAACGCAGTGATTTCAAAAAAATTCCTACACACACACAAGATCATGGTGATGCATAGCAATGAGAGGGGAGAGTATCGTCTATGTACCCTCATAGACCGTAAGCGGAAGCGTTATGACAACGTGGTTGATGTAGTCGTACGTCTTCATGATCGACCGATCTAGTACCGAAGATACGACACCTCCGCGATCTGCACACTTTCGGCTCGATGACGTCCCGCGAACTCACGATTCAGTAGAGCTTCGAGGGAGAGCTTCGTCAGCACGCCGGCGTGATGACGATGATAATGTTGCTACCGGAACAAGGCTTCGTCTAAGCACCACTACGATATTACCGAGGTGGATTATGGTGGAGGAGGGCACCGCACACGGCTAAAGATCAATGATCAACTTGTGTGTCTATGGGGTGCCCCCTGGCCATGTATATAAAGGATGGATGGAGGAGGAGGCCGGCCCTCATAGGGCGCGCCCAAAGTGTGGAGTCCTACTAGGACTCCCTAGTCCTAGTAGGATTCCACCTCCCACATGGAATAGGAAAAAGGGAAGGGAGAAGGAGAAGGAAGGAAGGGGGCGCCCCCTTTACCTAGTCCAATTCGGACCAGTCCATGGGGAAGGGGTGCGACCACCCTTGAGGCCTTTCTCTCCTTTCCCGTATGGCCCATTAAGGCCCAATACGAATTCCCGTAACTCTCCGGTACTCCGAAAAATACCCGAATCACTCGGAACCTTTCCGATGTCCGAATATAGCCTTCCAATATATCGATCTTCATGTCTCAACCATTTCGAGACTCCTCGTCATGTCCCCAATCTCATCCGGGACTCCGAACAAACTTCGGTCATCAAATCACATAACTCATAATACAAATCATCACAAAACATTAAGTGTGCGGACCCTACGGGTTCGACAACCATGTAGACATGATCGAGACTCA
Organism: Triticum urartu; assembly: GCF_003073215.2. NCBI lineage: Eukaryota > Viridiplantae > Streptophyta > Magnoliopsida > Poales > Poaceae > Triticum > Triticum urartu. The sequence goes on from NC_053026.1 coordinate 584,253,412, forward strand.
TCTCCAGTCAATAACCAATAGCGGAACCTAGATGCTTATATTGGTTTCTACATATTCTACGAAGATATTTATCGGTCAAACCGCATAACAACATATGTTGTTCCCTTTGTCATCGGTATGTTACTTGCCCGAGATTCGATCGTCGGTATCTCAATACCTAGTTCAATCTCGCTACCGGAAAGTCTCTTTACCCGTTCCGTAATGCATCATCCTGCAACTAACTCATTAGTCACAATGCTTGCAAGGCTTATAATGATGTGCATTACCGAGAGGCCCAGAGATACCTCTCCGATACACCGAGTGACAAATCCTAATCTCGATCTATGCCAACTCAACAAACACCATCGGAGACACCTGTAGAGCATCTTTATAATCACCCAGTTACGTTGTGACGTTTGATAGCACACAAGGTATTCCTCCGGTATTCGGGAGTTGCGTAATCTCATAGTCCAAGGAACATGTATAAGTCATGAAGAAAGCAGTAGCAATGAAACTATAACGATCATAATGCTAAGCTAAAGAATGGGTCTTGTCCATCACATCATTCTCCTAATGATGTGATCTCATTCATCAAATGACAACACATGTCTATGGTTAGGAAACATAACCATCTTTGATAAACGAACTAGTCAAGTAGAGGCATACTAGGGACACTTTGTTTTGTCTATGTATTCACACATGTACTAAGTTTCCTGTTAATACAATTCTAGCATGAATAATAAACATTTATCATGAAATAAGGAAATAAACAATAATTTTATTATTGCCTCTAGGGCATATTTCCTTCAGTCTCCCACTTGCACTAGAGTCAATAATCTAGCTCACATCGCCATGTGATTTAACACCAATAGTTCACATCTTTATGTGATTAGTTCACATCTCCATGTGACTAACACCCAAAGGGTTTACTAGAGTCAATAATCTAGTTCACATCACTATGTGATTAACACCCAAAGAGTGATCATGTTTTGCTTGTGAGAGAAATTTAGTCAACGGGTCTGCCACATTCAGAGCCGTATGTATTTTGCAAATTTTCTATGTCTACAATGCTTTGCACAGAGCTACTCTAGCTAATTGCTCCCACTTTCAATATGTATCTAGATCGAGACTTAGAGTCATCTAGATCGGTGTCAAAAGCTTGCATCAGCGTAACTCTTTACGATGAACTCTTTTATCACCTCCATAACCGAGAAATATTTCCTTAGTCCTCTAAGGATAATTTTGACTGTTGTCCAGTGATCTACTCCAAGATCACTATTGTACTCCCTTGCCAAAATCATGCTAAGGTATACAATAGGTCTGGTACACAACATAGCATATTTTATAGAACCTATGACTGAGGCATAGGGAATGACTTTTCATTCTCTTTCTATTTTCTGCCGTGGTAGGAGTTTGAGTCTTTACTCAACTTTACACCTTGCAACCCAGGCAATAACTCCTTCTTTGACTGTTCCATTTTGAACTACTTCAAAATCTTGTCAAGGTATGTACTCATTGCAAATCTTGTCAAGAACTCCTAGTAGATCTATTTTGAGCATTGCAAATTCTATACCAAGCATCTTTTAGATTTTCTCCCTCCCTTTGCTTAAAATTTAGAATTTCATTCTCAGGAGACAACGGAGAAGATAAGGGACTAGCCATAACGGCAAGCAAGCAAACTAACACACAAGCAAACAGAAAGCGAGCAGGCAAAAAGAGGCAAATAGAGAAAGAGAGGGAGGATAGAGAGAGAGAGAGGGCGAATAAAACGACAAGGGTGAAGTGGGGGAAAGGAAAACGAGAGGCAAATGGCAAATAATGTAATGCGGGAGATAAGGGTATGTTGACTTTTGCGTAGACCTCCCCGGCAACGGCGCCAGAAATCCTTCTTGCTACCTCTTGAGCACTACGTTGGTTTTCCCCGAAGAGGAAGGGATGATGCAGCAAAGTAGCATAAGTATTTCCCTCAGTTTTTGAGAACCTAGGTATCAATCCAGTAGGAGGCTACGCGCGAGTCCCTCATACCTGCACAAAATAAATAAATCCTCGCAACCAACGCAAATAGGGGTTGTAAATCCCTATAAGGCCACTTACGAGAGTGAGATCTGATAAGATAATATTTTTGGTATTTTTATGATAAAAGATGCAAAGTAAAATAAAGGCAAAGTAAATAGCAAAGGAAATAACTAAGTAGTAGGAGATCAATATGATAAAGATAGACCCGGGGGCCATAAGTTTCACTAGTGGCTTCTCTCGAGAGCATAAGTATTCTACGGTGGGTGAACAAATTACTGTTGAGCAATTGACAGAATTGAGCATAGTTATGAGAATATCTAGGTATGATCATGTATATAGGTATCATGTCCAAGACAAGTAGACCGACTCCTGCCTGCATCTAATACTATTACTCCACTCATCGACCGCTATCCAGCATGCATCTAGAGTATTAAGTTAAAAACAAAGTAACACCTTAAGCAAGATGACATGATGTGGAGGGATAGACTCATGCAATATGAAGAAAACCCCATCTTGTTATCCTCGATGGCAACAATACAATACGTGCCTTGCTGCCCCTACTGTCACTGGGAAAGGACACCACAAGATTGAACCCAAAGCTAAGCACTTCTCCCATTGCAAGAAAGATCAATCTAGTAGGCCAAACCAAACTGATAATTCGAAGAGACTTGCAAAGATAACCAATCATACATAAAAGAATTCAGAGAAGATTCAAATATTGTTCATAGATAGACTTGATCATAAACCCACAATTCATCGGTCTCAACAAACGCATCGCAGAAATAAGATTACATCGAATAGTTCTCCACAAGAGAGGAGGAGAACATTGTATTGAGATCCAAAAAGAGAGAAGAATCCATCTAGCTACTAACTATGGACCCGTAGGTCTGAGGTAAACTACTCACACTTCATCGGAGGGGCTATGGTGTTGATGTAGAAGCCCTCCGTGATT
>NC_053026.1:584257640-584359648 GCF_003073215.2 Triticum urartu
CAGCTATGGCCGGAAAGGTCAAAACCGAACAGCTATTTCAGCTTGGTGCAACAGTTCCTTGACGTGGTGCCGCGCATTAATGCGATGAAGAGGTCGGCGTGCATAGAGGGCGCACGGATGGCCTTTGCCCGTGTTAAAGCATACTGGGCGGAGATGGATGCTACCACTGTTGCAGCGCGGGATTCGGCCATAGGTCGAAGGGCTGCTGAGCACTACTTTGAAGAAGTTCTTGAGGGTGCTCGTTTGATAGAGACCCAGTGCTCAAAAAATATTATGTTTGAGTGATATGTAATCTCATTGTAAGCGAAATGCTTCTATAAATTTTTATAAGGCTATTTTTATACTTTTGCCTGAAAGTAATATGATGCCTCCTGGGCGGCCGTTTATGTATACATGTGTATAACCTGAAAGATTGCATTCGTCGGCTTCAACCCCCACGCATATAATGCGGAGGTGCTCGCAAAAACACGCGTTCACACTTAACCCAACGTCTTGGTCCTATTAAGGAGGTGATAGCGGAGCGAGCGAGGCAACCGGACTATAATGCTTTAACACTTTCACTTAGCCATAGGAGTTTGACAGTGGGGCTACTAGATAGCCCCTGGTGGCTCCACACTCTCCCGATCCCGGGGTGCATACATGCCTAGCCGGAAAACGGCCCTTCGTTAAGGCGGAGGAATTATAACATTCCCATAGGTCATCGAGTGGTTGACCAGTCTCACGCTATATCATGACAGTTAGTTTTTGGCTTTCTCTACTGAGGTGCTCGTCCGGATGAACTAGGGCACAATCGCAGTAGTTCTCCTGGTGCTACCTTAGCCGGTAAAGCGGAACGTAAGGCACCAAAACACAGGAGCCGGTCAAACCCAACATTTGACCAAAGACAATGATTCGGAGCTGATGCATATAGGGCCAAACTCGCAACGCCGAACACTCCCTAAGGTATTCGGTCTTTGTGGAATAAACCGGGCCCAAATAATGGCCTTTGTAAGAAGCCCCTTGTGTCCAGGTACGTGCATTGTTCTGGCGTGGCCACATGCCAAGACGTCAGCATCCTTCTCAACGGTGGATATGTATCAACAAGAGACAGTAAAAAAAGGTTTACGCAGGGTGAGGGAGTCCTGGATTAGGGGGTGTTCGGGTAGCCGGACTATACCTTCAGCCGAACTCCAGGACTATGAAGATACAAGATTGAAGACTCCGTCCCGTGTCCGGATGGGACTTTCCTTGGCGTGGAAGGCAAGCTTGGCGATGCGGATATTCAAGATCTCCTACCATTGTAACCGACTTTGTGTAACCCTAACCCTCTCCGGTGTCTATATAAACCGGAGGGTTTTAGTCCGTAGGACAACTTCATCATACAACAATCATACCATAGGCTAGCTTCTAGGGTTTAGCCTCCTTGATCTCGTGGTAGATCTACTCTTGTACTACCCATATCATCAATATTAATCAAGCAGGACGTAGGGTTTTACCTCCATCAAGAGGGACCGAACCTGGGTAAAACATTGTGTCCCTTGTCTCCTGTTACCATCCGGCCTAGACGCACAGTTCGAGACCCCCTACCCGAGATCCGCCGGTTTTGACACCGACAACGACCATTTTGGATACGCCAAGACCCGGGCCATCAAGTACCACGACGTCCTTCGATCTCCAAGTACCCCTTCGGATACGCAAGTCCCTCGAAGGTCCATCAATGCCTAGTACGACTACAGGACCGGAACGTAGTACCACGATGACCGTTGACATGTACCACTACACCGCACCGAAACGCCAAGACCGTCCCGGATATTGCCAAGTACCACTTCGGTTCTGGAATGCGACGAGTACCACGACTACCCTCGAGGACATTGGTTCCATCAAGTTCGACTACAACATGTGTACAACTACCGCCGCATGATTTTCGACAAGACGTCATGTGCCTCTACTTCCACTACCGTCCCGATGATCACAGATGAACGATAGCACTACTACTTCCACTATGACTGTCGCAAGAACGGGACCGGCAAGTCCGAAGACCCCAAGTACCACGACACCGATGACATGAACATCTACGGAATGTGTACGACTACACGATGTGACGCCAAGTTCGATGACGACCGTGTACCACTACCGCTCCTCGAACATGGACGACTACTTCCTCTTCGACTCGTGAACCTCTACTTCCACTACAATCTGCGAGTACCACTACTTCCACTACGAACTCGAACCGCCGCAAAACCGCACGCTTCAAAGGTAAAACGCCCAGACGACGCCCGTGGACGAATGCATGTGTGGTGTATGATATGCCCGTGTTTGCTCCGTGTCGGAGTTGTTCGTTGCACGAAGCCCCTCTTTTGCCTTGCCACCATCATATGGGACACCCGGTTTCCGGGAGCACCCCACCATCCTTGCATGACACGCTTCCGTCACTTTTCCTTTTGCACCGGTATCTCCGTGAGCTACCAAAACCGATATGGTGCCGTGGCATCATTTTCGGATTCTTCACCGTGGCACCCTTTCTTTCCACCACGGTGACAAATGCTTCATAATGCTCATGTCAACATTGCCTTAAAACTTCCATAAACTTGCACTTGTCATCCGCATCATGATAACAACATTTAAAATGTTTAAAATTGTTGTTGCACCAAATTGCTAAATGCATATGGGGATTTACCGGAATTGTTGTTTGTTATTTCCGGCCTCTTTTAAACTTGCCTAGTTAGGTGGTCATCTTTTGCTTCACCTCTTGCCATGTTAATCAACATTTAATATCGTTGGGTACCTAAACGAGAGAGAACTAAATAACTCATGTGGTTTTTTTCTTCAATATGCAACATATTGAGCCCCACTTAACTTGTAGTTTTGTTTGTGCACTTTGTCATGCCATGCATATTTAAACCGGACATGCATCATACTTGGTTGTGCATCGTGCCATGCTTATGTGGTGGTTGTTTACTATGTTGTTTGCTTTCTTTCCGGTGTACTTCGTCTCGGTAATCCGGTAACGTCGTGTTGTGAGGATTCGTTCGACAACGTCCGTTTGTCTTCTTCATGGACTCGTTCTTCTTCCTTGCGGGATTTTAGGCAAGATGACCATACCCTCGAAATCACTTCTATCTTTGCTTGCTAATTGCTCGCTCTTTTGCTATGCCTATGCTACGATACCTACCACTTGCTTATCATGCCTCCCATATTGTTGAGCCAAGCCTCTAACCCACCTTGTCCTAGCAAACCATTGTTTGGCTATGTTACCGCTTTGCTCAGCCCCTCTTATAGCGTTGTTAGTTGCAGGTGAAGATTGGAGCTTGTTCCATGTTGAAACATGGATATTTTGTTGGGATATCACAATATCTCTTATTTAATTAATGCATCTATATATTTGGTAAAGGGTGGAAGGCTCGGCCTTATGCCTGGTGTTTTGTTCCACTCTTGCCGCCCTAGTTTCCGTCATATCGGTGTTATGTTCCCGGATTTTGCGTTCCTTACGCGGTTGGGTTATAATGGGAACCCCTTGACAGTTCGCCTTGAATAAAACTCCTCCAGCATGGCCCAACATTGGTTTTACCATTCGCCACCTAGCCTTTTTCTTTCCCTTGGGTTCTGCAGACTCAAGGGTCATCTTTATTTTAAACCCCCAGGCCAGTGCTCCTCTGAGTGTTGGTCCAAACTGAGCAATGTCCGGAGCTACCAGGGGCAACTCTGGGCTGGCCCACCCGACGTCTTGCTCATTCGGTGTGCCCTGAGAACGAGATATGTGCAGCTCCTATCGGGATTTGTCGGCACATCTGGGTGGCTTTGCTGGTCTTGTTTTACCATTGTCAAAATGTCTTGTAACCGGGATTCCGAGCCTGATCGGGTCTTCCTGCTAGAAGGAATATCCTTCGTTGACCGTGAGAGCTTGTTATGGGCTAAGTTGGGACACCCCTGCAAGGATTTGAACTTTCGAAAGCCGTGCCCGCGGTTATGGGTAGATGGGAATTTGTTAACGTCCGGTTGTAGAAAACCTGAAGTTGACCTTAATTAAAATGCATCAACCGCGTGTGTAACCGTGATGGTCTCTTTCCGACGGAGTCCGGGAAGTGAACACGGTGTTGGAGTTATGCTTGACGTAGGTTGTTCTAGGATCACTTCTTGATCATAGTTTTATCGACCGTGCCTTGCCTTCTCTTCTCGCTCTCATTTGCGTATGTTTAGCCACCATATATGCTAGTCGCTTGCTGCAGCTCCACCTCATACCTTTTACCTTACCCATAAGCTTAAATAGTCTTGATCGCGAGGGTGTGAGATTGCTGAGTCCCCGTGACTCACAGATACTTCCAAAACCAGTTTGCAGGTGTCGTTGAACCGTGCAGATGACGCAACCAAGCTCAAGGAGGAGCTCAATGAAGATCTTGTCCTTTGTGTTGTTTTGTTCTAGTTGATCAGTAGTGGAGCCCAGTTGGGGTCGATCGGGGACCTTGTCGCATTTGGGGTTCTTCTTTTATTTTGGTTCCGTAGTCGGACCTTGATTGTATTTGGATGATGTAATGCTTTATTCATGTATTGTGTGAAGTGGCGATTGTAAGCCAACTATATATTCTTTTCCCTTATGTATTACATGGGTTGTGTGAAGATTACCTTACTTGCGACATTGCTTTCAATGCGGTTATGCCTCTAAGTCGTGCTTCGACATGTGGGAGATATAGCCGCATCGAGGGCGTTATACTCCCCGTGATCAATGGAGATCTTCTGTAGATGTACTGCAGTATTTTCAGGCGTTAAACTTCTCAATGGTTGACCATGGAAAATCTGTGTAGCTCTCATTTTCTCCATATGTTTCTGGTTTCAAGGAGAATTCTTACTCCTTTTGGAATTACCATCTTTAAACATTGTAGATTTCAATCTCTTGCGTATATACATCAAAGACTGTTTTTCGAATGCTTATCATGAACTAAACTCCCTGCCCCCTCCTTCTGTCACATGTGTTGCTCCCTTGTCATCAGTGAGCTCCAGAAAACCCAACTACAGGTACAAAATAGTTGCCACTCAGTTAGCATTTTAGTTAATAGTGTAAACATGTTAGTAACACTATAATGTTGGACAGTAAATGAATTTGACTACATCCGAACGAACTTATCTTGCTTCCAAGAAGGGTAAAATCATCTTTAATAATTTCTGGGATTTCGCTTATATTCATGTTTCTTAACATGTTTGGAATGTCGTTTCCTCCAAAATGCAGCATTTACATTCCATTTGGAGCATAGGATGCATTTTTTATCAGTTGCTAACCAAAAAAACCACTTCTCTAATAAAAACGCTATCCACCATTAGACTTAATTAATTGTCTTCTAGACACACCTTCAAATATATACAAGTTCTCTGATAAGGTAGTCGTGGGAAGACTATATATTTGGTTTACATTGTAAATATTTCAGTGACCACAAATTTTACTTTCTTTTTTGCTTCTTTTCAGCTTTCAGGTCCTAGATGAGAAGGTAAGGATGTACTTGAACATTATGAGAAGACCCAGTTCCATCACCTCAGAAGCGAGAAGTTAACCATTTAATATTGTTGGTTCTAAAATTTGTTTAATAAAAATGTTCATTCTACTATTAGCACCATGATCACGTGTCAATTGTAGATTCTTAATTGCTTGGAATTATTTTATATGTTGGGTTCCTTCGGTTCATATTCATTCAACAAAAAAAAATTCAAGATTGGTCCATTTGAGGATCAAACTTTGAACATGTGAATTGATGTGGCATCAAGATAAGTCTGTTGATACCTTGCTCTCCTTTTTTTTGCTTTGCACAATTAATCTCGTCACTGGAGATGTATGTTAATACTCTAGCTTTGCTCATTTTTTCTTTTGAGTTCATCTTAGTCGATTGAATATTGTGTCACAATTTACATGGTCATGTGGGTGAATTGTTTCTCCTGTTGCAACGCACGGGCATGTTTCCTAGTATTTTAAAAAAACACTTACCTCAAAGCCTGTTAGAAGGCTGGCACAGGCTTCAGTCAATCCGCTCTTGGCGGACTGAACCTTCTGGACCACCGCACACATAATAGTACGGTGCTCCTCGTCGATGGAAGCACTGCGAAGCGCTTCCAGCAGATTGTCCGGCGCCTCTGGATGGACAGAGGTCACCGGCACAGGCGTCTTGCCCCTCTTGGAAGGAGGCCGCCTGCCCGGGCCCGGAACCACAAGAGGTTTCGGCGCGGTGTTCGGCTGAGGGCCGAACTCGGAGCTCTCAGGGGCCCCGTCCCCTCGACTCCCGGAGTCCGGAAGGTCGCCTTGAGGCGCCTCCAGGACTGTCTCCCCTCGACCCGGTGCCTCTTGAGACAGCACCTCGGCGTCGTCAGCAGGATGAGGGGAGGTGGCGGTCGGGACTGGATCGCTATCCATGTCCGACGAGCCCAGGGAGCCATCCGATGATACATCGATACTGGCTCGTGGCGGCCTGCATAATTATGTTCGACGTTAGGGAAAGAAGTGCGACAAAGGAATGCTATTAGTTACTCTGGTATCCGAATACTTACGATCTCCCCAGGGGCTTGGCCCTGGGCAACCACTCGTCTTCGTGTTCATCGGCGGTGGTGGAGCTGTCCAGAAGGAGAGTCCTTCCCTTCTTGGACCCTTCGGTCCCCCCAGTTGGGACGGCCTTCCTTTTCTTGTCTCCCCCGCCTGGAGGGGGAGCATCTTCTTCTTCCTCCTCATCTTCGGGGGAGGAGTGTGCCGCAGAGTTATCGGACGATGAGTCCGATAACACCTGGCACCGGGAACTCTTTCGGGTTCCCTTGGCCTTCTTGGTCTTCTCCGGCACCTTGTAAGGGCCGGAGTCAGCATCTTCGTCAGGAGAGCGCCCGCAGTGTCTTCGAGGAAAGGGGTCGGACAGTTAATCTGCCCCGAAGTCTCCACCCAGTCCTGTCAAAGGCATGGAGATTAGACCCCGCGCATGATTAAGCTAGGGGAAATAAATGTCCTACGGGACGTATTAAACTCATTGAACGCGCTAGGCGCTTTGCGCTTAGTCCGCGGTCCTCGCGAGAGAAGGAGGGACCTCGGCGCCCTTGAACATCACCTTCCAGACGTCCTTGTGTGTCATATCAAAGAGCTCGCTCAGAGTCTGGTGCTGGGCCGGGTCGAACTCCCACAAGTTAAAATCCCGTTGTTGACACAGGAGGATCCGGTGGATGAGCATAACCTAGACTATGTTGACAAGCTTGAGCTTCTTGCTTGCCATACTCCGGATACATTTTTGGAGTCCATCCAGCTCCACCGATGAACCCCACGACAAGCCCTTCTCTTTCCAGGAAGTGATCCGTGTAGGGAATCCGGATCGAAACTCGGGGGTTGTCGCCCATTTGGCGTCGCGCGGCTCGGTGATGTAGAACCACGCCGATTGCCATCCCTTTATTGTCTCCACAAAGGAGCCTTCAAGCCATATAACATTGGGCATCTTGCCCACCATGGCTCCGCCGCATTCTGCTTGTTGGCCTCGTACCACCTTCGGCTTGATATTGAAGGTCTTTAACCACAGGCCGAAGTGGGGCCGGATGTGGAGGAAAGCCTCACACACGACGATGAACGCCGAAATGTTGAGGACGAAGTTCGGGGCCAGATCATGAAAGTCCAGCCCGTAGTAGAACATGAGACCACGGACGAATGGATGGAGGGGAAACCCCAGTCCGCAGAGGAAGTGGTGGAGGAAAACTACCCTCTCATGAGGTTCCGGGGTAGGGACGATCTGCCCCGCAGCGGGCAGCCGATGCGCGATATTCGCGGCTAAGTATCCGGCTCCGCGCAGCTTCTTGATGTCTCCATCCGTGACGGAGGAGACCATCCACCTGCCTCCCGCTCCGGACATGGTTGGAGAAGGTTGAGGTGGGAAGTGCGGACTTGGGCGCTAGAGCTCGAGTGTGCGAAAATGGATGAGCAAAGGAGGAAGAAGGCGTGGATGAAAAGGTGAATCATTATCCCTTTATATGGGCGGACGAAACTATGCGCCCCCCACTAGCCTGGTAAAACTCGCTTATCCCACAAGCGCCGTAATCGATGGCACGGTTGGGTTACCCACGCCCGTATTGATGAGAATCCCGTAATAAGGGGACACGATCTCTGCTTTGACAAGACGTGTCAAAAAACTGCATCGCGTTATGTGCGGGGCTAGTTAAAGGAAACGGTTCGAATAATCACCGGGCCATGACATAACGTCATGCTGTCAAAACAAGTCAGCAAATTGGACTTGCGAAAATATTATTCTCTCTACGGTGGTATGTGGAACTTATTTTGCAGGGTCGGACACTATCCTTGTATTCAAATTCTTCCGTGGTGTATTCGGAGGAGGAACCCGCCTTGCAATGTCGAAGACAATACTGCGCGCCGGACTCATCGTCATTGAAGCCTGGTTCAGGGGCTACTGAGGGAGTCCTGGATTAGGGGGTCTCCAGACAGCCGGACTATATCCTTTGGCCGGATTGTTGGACTATGAAGATACAAGATTGAACACTTCGTCTCGTGTCCGGATGGGACTCTACTTGGCGTGGAAGGCAAGCTAGGCAATACGGATATGGATATCTCCTCCTTTGTAACCGACCTTGTGTAACCCTAACCCTCTCCGATGTCTATATAAACCGGAGGGTTTTAGTCCGTAGGACACAACAACTACAACATACAATCATACCATAGGCTAGCTTCTAGGGTTTAGCCTCTCCGATCTCGTGGTAGATCTACTCTTGTACTACCCATATCATCAATATTAATCAAGCAGGACGTAGGGTTTTACCTCCATCAAGAGGGCCCAAACCTGGGTAAAACATCGTGTTCCCTGCATCCTGTTACCATCCGGCCTAGACGCACAGTTCGGGATCCCCTACCCGAGATCCGCCGGTTTTGACACCGACAGGCTCCGACAAACTATAATCTCAGTCATTGAAGCAATTGCAATTTATCATAACATCGAAAAGAGTCTATGTCAGAGCTAAAAAGCAAGTCCACATACTCAACTATCATTTAGTCCTCCATAATTGCTAACACTCACGCAATACTTGTGGTTACAGAGTTTTAGTCGGACACAGAGAAAGATAGGGGCTTATAGTTTTGCCTCACAACCTTTTACCTCAAGGGTAATGTCAACAATAATGGTTCATGCTCCCCTACATCCAATTAGATATATATATATATATATATATATATATATATATATATATCATGTTCTTTCCAACATGCTGAGCTTGCCAAAGGATAAAATGAAAAAGAAAAGGTGAAGATCACCATGACTCTTGCATAAGGTAGAAGATAATAATAAAGGATAGGCCCTTCGCAGAGGGAAGCAGAGGTTGCCATGCGCTTTTATGGTTGGATGCATAAAATCTCAATGCGAAAGAATGTCACTTTATATTGCCCCTTGTGATATGAACCTTTATTATGCAGTCCGTCGCTTTTATTACTTCCACATCACAAGATGGTATAAATCTTATTTCTCCCACACCAATCAATCATACATATTTAGAGCAATTTTTATTGCTTTGCACCGATGACAACTTACTTGAAGGATCTTACTCAATCCATAGGTAGATATGGTGGACTCCAATGGCAAAACTGGTTTAAGGGTATTTGGAAGCACAAGTAGTATTTGTACTTGGTGCTGAGAATTTGGCTAGCATGAGGGGGAAAGGCAAGCTCAACAAGTTAGAGGATCCATGACAACATACTTTATCTCAGATATAAGAAAGACATAACTCATTACGTTGTCTTCCTTGTCCAACATCAACCCTTTAGCATGTCATATTTTAATGAGTGCTCCCAATCATAAAAGATGTCAATGATAATATATCTATATGTGAAAACCTCTCTTTCCTTATTACTTCCTATTAATTTCAACAATGACCAAAGCTATGTCTGCCATCTCCCAACAACTTTTAATCATCATACCCTTTCTATGTGAAGTCATTACTCTCAATAAGATCAATATGAATTTTTTGTTTCTTTTTATTCTTTTTCTCTTCTCTTTTATTCACCCAAGATCATGGCAAAATAGTCAAGCCCTTGACTCAACACTAATCTTTATTATATATAGCTCACGGACTCAATTACAAAGAGAGATCATAAAGCAAAACTCAAAACTAGATCATGCCATAAACTTTACTCTACTAGATCAAGATACTACTAATAGGATCGAACTAAGAAAAACGGTAAAGATAGGAGTTGTGATGGTGATACGATACCGGGGCACCTCCCCCAAGCTTGGCAGTTGCCAAGGGGAGTGCCCATACCCATGTGATTATATCTCCTTTGTCCGTGAAGAAGGTGGAGGTGTTGTTGGCTTAGTTGATGGCTTAGGCTTCTCCCTTAATTTGCGCTTGCGGACGGCATTTTGATCCCTCAGATCATCAATCTCCCACTCCAGGGTTAATATCTTTTTGCATAGGTCCTGCTTATTTTCCTGCAAGAGACGAAAAGGGATAAACTCGAACTTGGGTTTCTTTACCCTATTAGGGAGACTTGACTTTTTGAACTCCACGTGCATGTCCCCGGGTTGAGGTAATGGTGCTTCATCTTCATCTGAGCTCGTCTCCTCCTTCCCCTTGGGTTCATAGTCCTCTTCTTCCTCCGTGGTCCATCCATCGTGTTCCACATCTCCATAGACCTTGGGATTTACTAAGTAATCGTCCACATAGCTTTCTCCTTCCGAATCCTGGGAAGACATGTTGATTTGATCTGCAACGGGACAGCTCGAAACGAAAACAGAGGATATTTGTGTGATACGGGAGTCAAAACCTTCAGGAGGTTATATAATGAATTTTTACCTACCAAAATACGTAACGTGCAAGAAAACGGAGTCCGGAAGGCACATGAGGTGCTCATGAGGTAGGGGGGCGCGCCCAGGGGGTAGGGGCGCCCACCACCCTCGTGGGGCCCTCGTGTCCTTCCTGGACTACTACTTATTTTTCTAAATATTCCAAAACGGAGATATATTGCCTTAAAAATTATTTTGGAGTCGGTTTACTTATCGTACCACATACCTATTCCTTTTCAGGGTCTGAAACATTCCGAAAAGTGTCCCTTATGTATTCCTCTGGGGTTACGGTTTCAATAATATTGGTTTCAACATTTATGGGATTACCTGAGATATAATGTTTAATTCTTTGACCGTTTACCACCTTCGGATTTGTGCCCTCGAAGTTGTTGATTTTTATGGCACCGGAACGATAGACCTCTTCGATAACGTAGGGGCCTTCCCATTAAGAGAGAAGTTTTCCTGCAAAAAATCTTAAACGAGAGTTGTATAGCAATACATAATCACCTACATTAAACTCACGCTTTTGTATCCTTTTGTCATGCCATCTTTTAACGTTTTCTTCAAACAACTTGGCATTTTCATAAGATTGGGTTCTCCATTCATCAAGTGAGCTAATATCAAATAACCTCTTCTCACCGGCAAGTTTAAAATCATAGTTGATCTCTTTAATAGCCCAATACGCCTTATGTTCTAGTTCGAGAGGTAAGTGACATGCTTTTCCATAAACCATTTTATACGGAGACATACCCATAGGATTTTTATATGCAAGCACCATGAATATTTTTATATTTAATGACATACCCATAGGATTTAACATCATATTTAGCAAGCATTTTACGGAAAGCACCATAATAAAGTGTGAACCACCATTAGTCATTAAATATCCAGGGACTCCAAACCTCGGGAAAATAACTTCCTTAAGCATTTTAATAGAAGTGTTATGATCAGCACTACTAGTTGGAATAGCTTCTACCCACTTAGTAACGTAATCAACAACAACTAAAATATGTGTGTATCCATTAGAGGCAGGAAAAGGTCCCATATAATCAAAGCCCCAAACATCAAACGGTTCAATAATAAGAGAATAATTCATAGGCATTTCTTGATGTCTACTAATATTACCAATTCTTTGACATTCATCACAAGACAAGACAAACTTACGGGCATCCTTGAAGAGAGTAGGCCAATAAAAACCAGATTGCAATACCTTATGTGCAGTTCTATCTCCAGCGTGGTGTCCTCCATAAGCCCCGGGATGACACTTGCGTAGGATCTGTTCCTATTTATGCTCAGGTACACAACGTCTAATAACGCCATCTACTCCTTCTTTATAAAGATGTGGGTCATCCCAAAAGTAATGTCTTAAATCATAGAAAAACTTTTTCTTTTGCTGGTATGTGAAGCTAGGTGGTATAAATTTAGCAACAATATAATTAGCATAATCAGCATACCATGGAGTACTACGAGAAGTACTTATAACATTTAATTGTTCATCAGGAAAGCTATCATTAATAGGTAGTGGGTCATCAATAACATTCTCTAACCTAGACAAGTTGTCTGCAACGGGGTTCTCAACTCCCTTTCTATCAACAATATGCAAATCAAATTCTTGTAGCAAGAGAACCCATCTAATAAGTCTAGGTTTAGCATCTTTCTTTTCCATAAGATATTTAATAGCGGCATGATCAGTGTGAATAGTTACTTTAGAATCAACAATATAAGATCTGAACTTATCACAAGCAAATACAACTGCTAAAAGCTCTTTTTCAGTTGTAGCATAATTTCTTTGAGCATTGTCTAGAGTCTTACTAGCATAATGAATAACATTTAATTTCTTATCAACTCTTTGCCCAAGAACAGCACATACAGCATAATCACTAGCATCACACATAATTTCAAAGGCTAAATTCCAATCAGGTGGCTGAACAACAGGTGCAGAGACTAATGCTTTCTTAAGTATTTCAAATGCTTCTACACAATCATCATCAAAGACAAATGGTATATCTTTTTGCAATAAATTAGTCAGAGGCCAAGAAATTTTTGAGAAGTCCTTAATGAACCTCTTGTAAAATCTGGCGTGACCAAGGAAACTTCTTATACCTTTGATGTCCTTGGGACATGGCATCTTTTCAATAGCATCGACCTTGGCTTTATCAACTTCAATACCTCTTTCAGAAACTTTATGCCCCAAGATAATACCTTCATTAACCATAAAGTGGCACTTTTCCCAATTCAAGACAAGATTAGTTTCTTCACATCTCTGCAAAACTCGATCAAGATTGCTCAAGCAATCATCAAAAGAGGAACCATAGACGAAAAAGTCGTCCATGAAAACCTCACAAATCTTTTCACAAAAGTCAGAGAATATAGCCATCATGCATCTTTGAAAGGTAGCAGGTGCATTACATAAACCAAAAGGCATACGTCTATAAGCAAAAGTACCAAAAGGGCATGTAAAAGTAGTCTTTGATTGATCTCTAGCCGACACAGGTATTTGAGAGAAACCAGAATAACCATCTAGAAAGCAATAGTGTGTATGTTTGCATAATCTTTCTAGCATTTGATCAATAAAGGGTAAGGGGTAATGATCTTTCTTAGTAGCTTTATTTAATTTGCGGAAATCAATTACCATCCTATAACCTGTGATAATTCTTTGTGGAATCAATTCATCTTTATCATTAGGAACAACAGTAATACCTCCCTTCTTAGGGACACAATGGACAAGACTTACCCACTCACTATCAGCAACGGGATAGATTATACCTGCCTCCAGAAGCTTTAGTATTTCTTTTCTTACCACTTCTTTCATTTTAGGATTCAGACGTCGTTGAGGATCACGAACTGGTTTGGCATCTGCTTCCAAATTTATTTTATGTTGACATAGAGTGGGACTAATGCCCTTAAGATCATCAAGAGTATATCCAATAGCAGCATGATGCTTCTTCAGAGTTTTCAATAATCTTTCTTCTTCATGCTCTGAAAGGTTAGCACTAATAATAACAGGATATATCTTCTTTTCATCAAGATAAGCATATTTAAGATTATCAGGCAGGTTTAAGCTCAAACACGGGATCACCCTTGGTGGAGGAGGATCCCCTAAAATTTCAACAGGCAATATGTTTGCAGAATAGGTTCCTGTTTAAAGAATACTTCATCTATTTCCCTTCTTTCATTCATGAACATATCATTTTCATGGTCTAGCAAATAGTGTTCTAAAGGATCACTAGGAGGTACGACAATAGAAGCAAGACCAATAATTTCATCCTTACTAGGTAATTCTTCCTCACGATGTTGTTTACTAAATTTAGATAAATTAAACTCATGAACCATATCATCCAAGCCAATGTAACAACATTCTTTTGCAATCTATCCTAGCATTACAGTGTTCAAGAAGGGTCTACCAAATATAATGGGACAAAAGCTATCTTGGGAGAAGTAAGAACAAGAAAATCAGCAGGATATTTAGTTTTCCCACACAAGACTTCAACATCTCTAACAATTCCAATTGGTGCAATAGTATCTCTATTAGCAAGTTTAATAGTAACATCAATATCTTCTAACTCAACAGGTGCAATTTCATTCTTAATTTCTTTGTATAAAGGTATGCGGTATAACACTAGCACTAGCACCCATATCACATAAGCCATGATAACAATGATCTCCTATTTTAACAGAAATAACAGGCACGCCTACCACAGGTCTATGTTTATCTTTGCACAAGGTTTAGCAATTCTAGCAGTTTCACCTTCGAACTGAATAACATGCCCATCAATATTATCAGACAAGAGATCTTTAACAATAGCAATATTAGGTTCTACTTTAACTTGCTCAGGAGGTGTATAAGTTCTAATATTGCTTTTACGAACAACAGTTGAAGCTTTAGCATGATCCTTTATTCTAACAGGGAAAGGTGGTTTCTCAACATAAGAAGTAGGAACAATAGGATCATTATAAGTGACAGTCTTTTCTTCAACTTTAATAGGTGCAGCTACTTTTACTTCTATGGGAGGATGATATTTAAACCACTTCTCCTTAGGGAGATCAACATAAGTAGCAAAAGATTCACAGAAAGAAGCTACTATCTCAGAGTCAAGTCCATATTTAGTGCTAAACTTACGGAAAATATTGGTATCCATAAAAGATTTAACACAATCAAACTTAGGTGTCATACCTGACTCCTTACCTTCATCGAGGTCCCAATCTTCAGAGTTGTGTTTAATTCTATCCAATAAATTCCATCTGAATTCAGTAGTCTTCATCATAAAAGAGCCAGCACAAGAAGTATCGAGCATGGTGCGATTGTTATCAGAAAGCCGAGCATAAAAACTTTGCATAATTATTTCTCTCGGGAGCTCATGATTGGGGCATGAATATAACATTGATTTAAGCCTCCCCCAAGCTTGAGCGATGCTTTCTCCTTCGCGAGGCCAGAAATTATATATATAATTGCGATCACGATGAACAAGATGCATAGGGTATACTTTTGATGAAATTCCCTTTCAATCGTTTTAGTCATGATCTCATATCATCACCCTCCATGTCAATGCATCTCCCCCCCCCCCCCCCCCAAACACCCCCCCCCCCCCCCCCCCCCCCCCCCCCCCCCCCCGCCCCCCATCACTAGCCTATACCATATCAATGTGTCTCCCTTCAAAGATAAAGGGAAGACCTTCTTCTTAGCAACATCATCGGGTATACCTGCAAGCTTAAATAATCCACAAACTTCATCCACATATATTAAGTGCTCATCAGGATGCTTTGTTCCATCTCCTGTAAAAGGGTTAGCTAGCAGTTTTTCCATCATACCCGAAGGAAATTCAAAAGGAGTTTCATTTTCAATAGGTTCAGTAGGTTGAGGAGCAACTCCTTTGCTCTACTGGACGGGGTGAAGATACCCTGAACAAGCCCCTCAGAGAATTACTTTCCATAGTAACAAGTGACAGTAAATTTCAGCACACTATATAAATTTTTCCTTACCAAATTCCACCTACCAAAGGCGCTACACTCCCCGGCAATGGCGCCAGAAAAGAGTCTTGATGACCCACAAGTATAGGGGATCTATCGTAGTCCTTTCGATAAGTAAGAGTGTCGAACCCAATGAGGAGCAGAAGGAAATGATAAGCGGTTTTCAGCAATGTATTCTCTGCAAGTACTGAAATAAGTGGTAACAGATAGTTTTGTGATAAGATAGATTGTAACGAGCAACAAGTAACAAAAGTAAATAAAGTGCAGCAAGGTGGCCCAATCCTTTTGTAGCAAAGGACAATCCGGAACAAACTCTTATAATAGGAAAAGCGCTCCTGAGGACACATGGGAATATCGTCAAGCTAGTTTTCATCACGTTCATATGATTCGCGTTCGATACTTTGATAATTTGATATGTGGGTGGACCGGTGCTTGGGTGATGTTCTTACTTGAACAAACATCCCACTTATGATTAACCTCTATTGCAAGCATCCGCAACTACAACAAAAGTATTAAGATAAACCTAACCATAGCATGAAACATATGGATCCAAATCAGCCCCTTACGAAGCAACGCATAAACTAGGGTTTAAGCTTTTGTCACTCTAGCAACCCATCATCTACTTATTACTTCCCAATGCCTTCCTCTAGGCCCAAATAATGGTGAAGTGTTATGTAGTCGATGTTCACATAACACCACTAGAGGCTAGACAACATACATCTTATCAAAATACCAAACGAATGCCAAATTCACATGACTACTCATAGCAAGACTTCTCCCTTGTCCTCAGGAACGAACATAATTACTCACAAAGCATATTCATGTTCATAATCAGAGGGGTAATAATATGCATATAGGATCTGAACATATGATCTTCCACCAATTAAACCAACTAGCATCAACTACAAGGAGTAATCAACACTACTAGCAAACTACTAGCACCAATCCCGGACTTGGAGACAAGAATTGGATACAAGAGATGAACTAGGGTTTGGAGATGAGATGGTGCTGGTGAAGATGTTGATGGAGATTGCCCTCTCCCGATGAGAGGAGTGTTGGTGATGACGATGGTGATGATTTCCCCCTCCCGGAGGGAAGTATCCCCGACAGAACAGCTCTACCGGAGCTCTAGATTGGATTCGCCAAGGTTCCGCCTCGTGGCGGCGGAGTCTCGTCCCGAAAAGTTCCTTCTTATTTTTTTCTCATCGAAAGACTTCATATAGGAGAAGATGGGCGTCGAAGAGCCACCAGGGGGCCCACGAGGTAGGGGGGCGCGCCCTAGGGGGGGCGCTCCCCCACCCTCGTGAGCAGGGTGTGGGCCCCCTGGCCTTTATCTTTGGCGAGGATTTTTCTTTATTTATTTTAAGATGTTCCGTGGAGTTTCAGGACTTTTGGAGTTGTGCATAATAGGTCTCTAATATTTGCTCCTTTTCCAGCCCAGAATTCCAGCTGCCGGCATTCTCCCTCCTTATGTAAACCTTGTAAAATAAGAGAGAATAACCATAAGTATTGTGACATAAAGTGAAATAACAGTCCATGATGCAATAAATGTCGATATAAAAGCATGATGCAAAATGGTCGTATCATAGACGTCGGGGTTGTCTACGAAATTTAGCAAAATTAAACTCATAAGACATCCCCTAGACCAATAGTAACAACATCCTTTTTGCAGTCTATTTGGGCATTAACAGTATTCAAGAAGGGTCTACCAAATATAATGGGACAAAAGTCATCTTGTGGGGAACCAAGAACAAGAAAATCAGCAGGATGTTTAACTTTCCCACACAAAACTTCAACATCTCCAACAATCCCAACTGGTGAAATAGTGTCTCTATTGGCAAGCTTAATTGTAACATCAATTTCCTCTATCTCAGCAGGTGCAATATCATGCATAATTTATTTTTATAAGGAATGAGGTACTGCATTTGCACTAGCACCCATATCACATAAGCCATGATAGCAATGATCTCCTATTTTAACAGAAATAACATGCATGCCTACAACAGGTCTATGTTTATTTTTAGTATCAGGTCTAGCAATTCTAGCAGCTTCATCCCAGAAGTAAATAGCATGCCCATCAATGTTATCGGCCAAGAGATCTTTAACCATAGAAACACTAGGTTCAACTTTAATTTTCTCAGAGGGTGTAGGTGTTCTAGTATTACTCTTACGAACCACAGTTGAAGCTTTAGCATGATCCTTTATTCTAGCAGGGAAAGGTGGTTTCTCAATAAAAGCAGTAACAACAGGATCATTATAAGTGATAGTCTTTTCTTCAACTTTAATAGGTGCAACTACTTTTACTTTAATGGGAGGATTATATTAAACCACTTCTCCTTAGGGAGATCAACATGAGTAGCAAAGGATTCACAGAAAGAAGCTACTATCTCAGAGTCAAGTCCATATTTAGAGCTAAATTCATGGAAAGCATGGTATCCATAAAAGATTTAACACAATCAAACTTAGGTGTTATACCTGACTCCTTACCTTCGTCGAGATCCCAATCTTCAGAGTTGCGTTTAATTCTTTCCAATAAATCCCATTTGAATTCAATAGTATTCATCATAAAGATCCATTACAAGAAGTATCGAGTATGGAGCGATTATCGAGAGAAAGCCGAGCATAATTTTTTTGAATAATAATTTCTCTTGAGAGCTCATGATTGGGGCATGAATATAACATTGACTTAAGCCTCCCCCAAGCTTGAGCGATGCTTTCTCCTTCGCGAGGCCAAATATTATATAGATAATTACGATCACGATGAACAAGATGCATAGGATAAAACTTCTGATGAAATTCCAATTTCAATCGGTTGTAGTTCCATGGTCCCATATCATCACATAGCCTAAACCATGTCAATGCCTTTCCCTTCAAAAATAAAGGGAAGACCTTCTTCTTGATAACATCCTCGGGCATACCTACAAGCTTAAATAATCCACAAACTTCATCCACATAGATTAGGTGCAAATCGGGATGTAATGTTCCATCACCTGTGAAAGGATTAGCTAGCAGTTTCTCTATCATACGCGAAGGAATTTCAAAGCAAACATTTTCAGTAGGTTCAGTAGGTTGAGGAGCAACTCTTTGCTCTACTGGTCGTGGTGAAGATACCCCGAACAAGCCCCTCAAAGGATTATGTTTCATAGTAACAAGTGACAGTAAATTTCAGCACACTATATAAATTTTTCCTTACCAAATTCCACCTACCAAAGGCGCTTCACTCCCCGGCAACGGCGCCAAAAAAGAGTCTTGATGACCCACAAGTGTAGGGGATCTATCGTAGCCTTTTCGATAAGTAAGAGTGTCGAACCCAACGAGGAGCAGAAGGAAATGATAAGCGATTTTCAGCAAGGTATTCTCTGCAAGCACTGAAATTATCAGTAACAGATAGTTTTGTGATAAGGTAATTTATAACGGGTAACAAGTAATAAAAGTAAATAAGGTGCAGCAAGATGGATCAATCCTTTTTGTAGCAAAGGACAAGTCTGGACAAACTCTTATATAAAGGAAAGCACTCCCGAGGACACATGGGAATTATCATCAAGCTAGTTTTCATCACGATCATATGATTCGCGTTCGGTACTTTGATAATTTGATATGTGGTTGGACCGGTGCTTGGGTACTGTCCTTCCTTGGACAAGCATCCCACTTATGATTAACCCCTATTGCAAGCATCCGCAACTACAACAGAAGTATTAAGGTAAACCTAACCATAGCATGAAACATATGGATCCAAATCAGCCCCTTACGAAGCAATGCATAAACTAGGGTTTAAGCTTCTGTCACTCTAGCAACCCATCGTCTGCTTATTACTTCCCAATGCCTTCCTCTAGGCCCAAACAATGGCGAAGTGTCATGTAGTCGGCGTTCACATGACACTACTAGAGGGGAGACAGCATACATCTCATCAAAATATTGAACGAGTACCAAATTCACATGACTACCTATAGCAAGACTTCTCCCATGTCCTCAGGAACAAATGGAACTACTCACAAAGCATATTCATGTTCATAATCAGAGGGGTATTAATATGCATAATGGATCTGAACATATGATCTTCCACCATGTAAACCAACTAGCATCAACTACAAGGAGTAATCAACACTACTAGCAACCCACAGGTACCAATCCGAGGTTTTGATACAAAGATTGGATACAAGAGATGAACTAGGGTTTGAGATAAGATGGTGTTGGTGAAGATGTTGATGGATATTGACCCCCTCCCGATGAGAGGATCGATGGTGATGGTTTCCCCCTCTCGGAGGGAAGTTTCCCCGGCAGAACAGCTCCGCCGGAGCCCTAGATTGGTTCCGCCAAGGTTCCGCCTCGTGGCGGCGGAGTTTCGTCCCGTGAGATTGCTTATGATTTTTTCCTCGACGAAAGACTCCATATAGCCAAAGATGGGCATCAGAGGGCTGCCAGGGGGCCCACGAGGCAGGGGGCATGCTCGGGGGGTAGGGCGCGCCCCCACCCTCGTGGATGGTGGGTGGCCCCCCTCTGGTACTTCTTCCATCCAATATTTTTTTATATATTCTGAAACGTGCTCCCGTGAAGTTTTAGGACTTTTGGAGATGTGCAGAATAGGTCTCTAATATTTGCTCCTTTTCCAGCCCAGAATTCCAGCTGCCGGCATTCCCCCTCTTCATGTAAACCTTGTAAAATAAGAGAGAATAGACATAAGTATTGTGACATAATATGTAATAACAGCACATAATGCAATAAATATCGATATAAAAGCATGATGCAAAATGGACGTATCAGGCCGCCTCGCGGAGGAAGTGGTGGTTGGCCTCCACCTCCACCTCCGAGTGGATGGAGTTGAGGATGGCTTGTTGCTCCGCTGCCTCCTCCACCTAGGTGAGCTCGAACTCCGTGAGCGCGTCCTCCATCCCGAATTCAGCATGGACTTGTGTTGGTGCCTCCTCCTCGTCCGACGGTGGCTCCTTCGACACCTCCTACAGCGGTGCCATCAACTCCACCCCCACACTTCCTCCTGCTTCGGCGTATCCACCTCCATGTACGTCGACGCCTCCTTGTCGGGACTATACGTCGTATCCGAAGGCAGACCGACCGCAATGCTATGGCGCAATGCATGGAGCGGGCCTCCGCCATGGCCCGCATCTCCGCCTGGATCTACGCACGTTGCTTCGGCATGAGCAGCCTGTAGTAGATTATCTTGTTGCGGACCATGGCAACGTCGGTGTTGGCGGACCTCTGAAGAGATGAGAATAGTGAGAGGAGTGGGCAGTGGTGGCACAGACGGGAGGAATGAGAATGAGACGGGTTAGGCTTGCCTCACCATCTATTTTAAATAGCCGGACTTGGTCCCTCAGACGGCACGACGAAGTGGCGGCACCATGAATGCGTCCTCCCCTAAAATCAAAGGAGCCGCCCATCGGACCGATAGGTTTCTGCGTGGGTCTCGCCTGCCAGTCCGAGGTTGCATCCGCGTCCAGGTGCGTCCGACGACCCACACATGGGCTGAATATTTGCTATTTAGAAAAAAACATGACGCAGATGTTGCACAGCGAAAATGTCATCACAATTCCACACACAATCTTATTCTGAAAGCACACTGCCCTCTTTGAAAAGAAATGAAGAGTCTTGATCGACGGAGAGAAATAAATGCATGGCGTTTGCCTTTTTGGATGAGGGAAAAACAAGGATATCCTTTAAACAGCCAAAGGAGCAATCAAGAAAGAACCATTGCTCGTCATTTTTGTCACATCGATGGTGCAAAAGGTAGATAAGAATGGACCAAGTTGCAGTCGAGCGTGTCATGTCACTGGTCGCCATTAACGTACATGAGCTCCATCACGCATATGCTGAATTGAAATGAGAGGTGCACCTGCCATCTCCATTTCCTTTGCCCCGAATCAGTAGGAAAATGAAAAAGAAGAGAAAAACATGTATGTGGTGATAGGTGAGCCTGCTAGGTCTCCGTGCGATCTATGATGACTTTAGGACATCTACAGCCAAGCGCTCCAAACTCGTCTCAAACGCCCGGGCGAACAGTCTGATCATTGATCGGTCACAGAAAAACAACCTAGACGGGCGACTCAAACCAGCCTCAAACGCCCGAACTAATCGACACCCCTCATATTCAGCCCAAATAGGAGGCAGATATGAGGCAGCCCATGCGTGACTTGGCGCGACTCGGCACCCTGCTCCAGGTCATAGCGGTCCCATCTACAACCACCCAAAGCTTCTTCCTCTCTCATCTCTGCACCCAAATTTAGTCCCACCTCGCCACGCGAGACGGACACCGACCGGCTTAAATAGCCGCGCCAGCGGACGGCGGCAAACTTCTCTGTCTTTGCATAGGTCAATCAATTCTCGTTGTGCGAACGAGGTAGCTTGACACTGGATTGCATGTCATCAATTGATGATTTTCATCGAGTGTTAAGTTCATCTCGTTCATATACCTTGATGGGCCTATTGCAATGAAAGAGTTTTTTATGTTGTTCATTGAATTTTATTATTATCTACATCCAAACGGAGCTATGCAAACATCAATGTTCCATTTGTGAATAGTGACGGTATATCTCCCTGACAAAGGATGCAATGATGATTGAAGCTTGTCGCTTCCGGATGACCCGGCTATTTAAGCCGGTCGACTAGCTCCTCATGCGACGAGGTGGGACTAAACATCTAAAACCCGGCTATTTGTTGTTACCACCTGATCAATTCTCACTAAACAGCCCAGCGGTCCCAACATGATCAACGTGCATGTGCTTTGCATGTATTAGGTGTTTCGGATATAGGGTTTGTGGTTGCAAATGACCAAATTTAAGGGCCGTCCGGTCATTGTCCGCGGGCACGTTCGAACGCGTCCACGGACATTTGAGGGGCCCAAAATTACGAGTTGCGGTTGTAGATGCTCTTACTTGGTTCATATTTATATGCTTTAAAATTGAGAGAGAAAAAGCGAACTGGGCCTAGCTCACAAGGTTTGATTTTTTCAGTGGAATCAACTCACCAGGATTCAAGTCATAGACTTAGCACTGGTGCCTGTATTTTTCTGAATTTATTTCAGGATTTTCAGCGATTCTCGTTTACCAGGATTCAAGTCATAGACTTAGCACTGGTGCTTGTATTTTTCTGAATTTATTTCAGGATTTTCAGCGATTCTCGTTTAGTGAGAGGAGACATTCCAGTCAACAATGGAGGCGTCTGTGGTGGCCTGAGCACGACGACTTATCGACTATCTACTACAATTAAGATTTGCCTCGGCTCCGGTAAAAAAAGGGCGACGACAGTGGCGCGCCTTCAACTCGCTCTAATGCTTGTAGTCGTTGCTAAGTGTTTGCTCATCTGGTTGTAATCTTTATTTTTTGTGTTCTTTATAGTACTATTTTGACAGTTTATGAACAGATCAGAAGTCTTTCTCAAAAATAAATAAATCGAAAAGGTAAGATAAGATAACCAAGGCTGCCCGCGCCACCGGCCTTCCAGGAAGCATCGGGAATAATGGGAGTGCAATTTATTTATAAAAAGGGAGGGCAAGAAAAATCAAAAGCTAAGATTCCCAAAAGGAGAAGAATACAAAATGAAAGAGAGAGAACAAATTCACCTTCCAAAAATCGGAAAAGGGGAGGAAATCCGCGCCGCCGCAATACCGCCGCGTGCGCCGGCGCGGAGCCGTGGACTCGTGATCGCCCGCTGAGTCACCATTTTCCCCTTTTACCAACCAGCCAAGCCAGCCACCATCCAATCCCCGCTCCCTGTCTCTCTTCCTCCTCCCTCCCACTACCCGTCTCCCCTCTCCCCTCTGCCCCCAAGCGAGACACACGACACCGACCAGAGGGAGAAAAGTTCCCGATCAAACCCTCGAATCCTCCGCGGCCTCGTGGAAATCCCACCCGCCGCAGCCTCGCCCTCCCCGCGCCGCGGTTCCGGATCAGGAAGGTCCCCCGGCGTATTCTCTCATGGAGCGCGTCTTCTCCGTCGAGGAGATCCCCGACCCCTTCTGGGGCCAGCCGTCGCCGCGGCCGGCGGCCGCTGGAGGGGGCGGCGCGGAGGGCGCGATGAACCGGTGCCCGTCCGAGTGGTGCTTCCAGAAGTTCCTCGAGGAGGCCGTGCTCGACAGCCCCGCCGCAGACCCTACCCCGATGGCCGGTGCTAGCGGGGGCGGGGCCGCGCAGGTGAAGCAGACCGCCGCTGCCGCTGCCTCGGGCGCTGTGGTGGACCCGGTGGAGTACAACGCCATGCTCAAGCAGAAGCTCGAGAAGGACCTCGCCGCCGTCGCCATGTGGAGGGTACGACCGTCAGCTCCTACCATCTTATTAGGCGTTTCGAATACTGCGGCGTGCTCCGAAATGTTTAGCCATTTTATTAGATCGGTCATTGTGGTTACCTTATACTACTAGTAATGTGATCTTATGGCGTCTGTGATCTGCAGAGCTCTGCATTGCCTGCTCGGTTCTAGGAATCTGTAGATGGTATATACTACAATACGACTGCTTCGGTCCCGCCTAGGCTATGATATTGTAGCATCTGCGATCTGGATGGGTTCGGGTAAAATCTGTCTTCATAGTGCATCATCTGTACCCCAAATAACAAAAACAAAGACAAAAACAAAATAGTTTATCCTTATGTGTAGGCATTGGCTAGCATAGAGATCACAGAATGCGTTGCGAGTTTGATGATTCTGTGAATTTCTGACTGTTTGGGCGTCCAATGCGGCCACCATTTTATCACTTTTTGGTGAGTGTTTGGATGCTCAGTTTGAATCCCTGTTGTAAAGCGGATGTGCTTGTGCTTTAGTTGGCTCTTGGCTGATGTCACCTTTATTTGTCTTCTGTCCGTTTCCAGTTTTATGATCAATGAAATTAGCTTATTATGTATATTCTTGGGAATTATATGGGCTTTTGAGTTTTGACTTCAGCACATTAATAATTTGATTTGTTATTTAATCAGAACTTCTCTCCTTGAGTTTCCCCACTAAAGGTGTGTTCTTAAGTTGTTTGTCTTTTCCTATTACTGTTATGATATTGCAACTGTAGCCTTTTCAAAGAAGTAACCCTAAAACACTCAATCTGTGGGGGGGAGACAGCCCCCTGGGGGATTTTTAGAAGGTGATGAACTCCCTTGAACACGCTCATGTGTGGAGCTGGCACTAGACGTGCCGGTGAGGGGGATTTTGTATGCGAGACCCAGGTTTTGAACCCGGGTCAGCTGCCCCACTATAGGAGGCGTTACCTGGAGCTGGATAATGTGTTCGCTTCAAAGAAATAACCCTATATTTTATTTCATTTTTTGCGAGTGAAAAACTTGTATTACTCAACCAGGAAGTTATTACAATCAGTGAGTGCTAGCTCAACTGCAATTGGCGGCCAGATCCAATCCAAGTCATGGTTCTGCCTTCCATTCTAGCAAAATTTGCTAAACTGTAACTAACCTTATTTTGAGATCGGTTAACATGAGTAATACAAGTTTCACATAGAGACATAAGGTGTCTAATTTCTTTGACAAGAGAAGCATAGATAGATCTATCTCGGTCGCGGCCTTGGATCGTCTTCACAGCTACCAGAGAATCAAGCTCAATGGCTATCAGAGACTCACTTCTCTGAAGAGTAAACGACAAACCCTCCATGCAAGAACTCAGCTCTGCTTCCAACGCTTCACGACATGAGAAAAACTGCCTACAAGCAGAGCAGATGATTTGCCCCTGTACATCACATAGCACCATGCCTGAACCAGCGCCATCCATAGCATAGGATCCGTCACAGTTCAGTTTTACCCATCCAATACTTGGAGGTGTCCATTTTATTACTCTATTATACATTGTTATTATATTTAAAAGGACAAGTAAGTTCACGTGCATTTTTTTCATTTTTAATGCATTTCTGTTATTCTGCTCATTTGTAATACTAGCTCGTGTCATTTTCGTCTGCATTTTCATTTTTTAGTGCATTTCTGTTATTCTGCTCATTTGTAATACTAGCTCATGTCATTTTCGTCCGCAGGCCTCTGGTGCCATGCCTCCAGAACGTTTTGCAGCTAATCCGTCATTGCCAAATGCAGATGTTCAGCATATAGGCACTATTAATCCCATAGGAGGTACTTATCTTCTGGTCACATCTTTGAACTAGTTAGGAACCTGCGGTAGGGAATGAACTACCATGCATACCATATTTGCTTAATGATTCTTAAATCTTTGATTTGTTACATCTTTTTTCTGATTATCATAAACATGGAAATATTCTTTTTGAAATGAACAGTGTTAAGTTGTATTTCTTGGAATTTTGTTAAAACATTTGTTTGCTGGATTGCCTGCTGGCAAGCGTGTTTATGCCCTTTTCCCCAGACCTAGGAGGGCACACTCAGTATCCTGTTTTGAGTTCTCGAAGGAAATCATCCTGTTTTTTCCTTGAGCAGATAGACTTCACAGTTTAACTGAGTAGTGTAAACCATAGTTCCCTGGCATCATGCTATGCCATGTTGTGAAACATAAACAGAAAAGCATATTCTGTGATGCTGACATGACATGTCTTGGCTTTTGGACACATATCAGGTAATGTGGTTCCAGTTCAAAACAAGCTAGCTGGTGGCGCAAGTGGGGTATTGGGTCCACAATTGGTACAAAATGCTGATGCCCTTGTAAAGCAAGCCGCTAGCTCTTCTTCGCGGGAGCAGTCAGAAGATGATGATATGGAAGGAGAAGATGAGATCACTGGGAATGGGGCCCCTACTGATCAAAGACTGCGGAGGAGGTAATCACTTTTACCTGCTTGTAATTATATGCACCATCTTGTTGTCTCATCATGCACGAATGCCCTTTTCCCTCAAGTTAGCCCTTTCTTTAGAATTTCCCCCTTGCTTAGCTCTGTCAGTTTCCAGCAGTATCATCATCTCTTTGCCGAGTAATTTGTATGGGTGTTCATATCTTGGCTATAGACATAGCTCATTGCTTATATGCTTTATGATTGTTCAATGGACAAGTAAAGGTTATTTAAAAAAGGTATCCATATCATATTTGTTAGATGACTTGTCTGATACTGACGGAGTGATTGTATCAAGTAGAATAAAAAAGATATGAATGGTCTGCTTAGTACAGGACTGAAAATGATACCACAGTTAGATGCAAGTATGCACAGCGCCCTAGGCGTATAGATTGCAGAACGGCATTTGGGTCTTTAGTAATGTCAAATTATTGAAGCGTACATCATGGTATGCTGGTTTGCACTTCAGTATGTTTTTATCGTGAATAGTGTAACTCCTGATGTTGTGCTGGGGTCTCTCTCCTCTATGACGCTATTGAGCGTCCACTTCTTGGATATTATGCTAGCTTCTTGACTGGTTCCAGGAAGCAATCCAATCGGGAATCGGCCAGGCGTTCAAGAAGCAGAAAGGCAGCTCACCTGAATGAGCTAGAAGCACAGGTCTGATAATTTACAATGTTGTTTGTTGATGGACACATGATACTGAAATTTTTGCCTTATGAAATTTTTGTTGTGGTTGGCTCGTTACAGGTATCACAGTTAAGAGTTGAGAACTCCTCACTGTTAAGGCGACTTGCTGATGTTAATCAGAAATACAATGGTGCTGCTGTCGACAATAGGGTATTAAAAGCAGATGTTGAAACCTTAAGAGCAAAGGTATGCTCCTTTATTACATGCATTTTGTTCTATGCATCTGTGTCTGTTGGATCGGCTGCTTAGGCTTGTTCGAAATGACATTTCCACCTCAGACTGCACGATACCCAGTTTTTAGAGAAAGAATCTGTTGCCACTGTATCCTATAGTCCCTATGTTGGCCATTGTCTGCTCTGAACATACTTACACACCAAATTTCGCAGGTGAAGATGGCAGAGGACTCAGTGAAGCGGGTGACAGGCATGAGCGCTCTGTTCCCTGCTGGCTCCGACATGTCATCCCTCAGCATGCCCTTCACCGGCTCCCCATCAGAGGCCACCTCTGACGCGGCCGTCCCAGACGACCTCAGCGCTTACTTCTCCACAAGCGAGGCCGGAGGTAACAACAGGTACATGCCTGAGATGGCTTCCTCTGCGCAAGAGGATGACAATTTCCTCAACGAGGCCATGGATACCGGCAAGATGGGCAGACCCGATTCGCTGCATCGTGTAGCGAGCCTGGAGCACCTCCAGAAGAGGATGTGTGGCGGGCCGGCTTCGTCCGGATCGACCTCATAGGAGCAGCCAGCTCCTTGGGGCCACGAAGTCGCATGAAATTATTGTTGGGCTATCTTGGTGGTGGATGTTGATAATCCTATGCTATTTGTTCTTTGGCTGTGACCTCTAGTGGCCTCGTCGCTATGTTCCTGAAACACAACAGATTTAGTAAAACTGTACGTTGTCAATGCTGCCGGGTGATTACTTTGGATGGATGTCGTTTCTGGCAGCCTGCTTTAACATATTTTGTCTTCTTTTTTCCGACAAACAGTAAAAGTGAAAGGAAACATAACTAACATCCTCTCCTGTAGAAACTGCAGTAGCCTGAATCGACTCCATAAAATCTTTATACACGGCATAGAAACTGTTCAATGTTTGAACATTGGCAGGAAACGCACCCTGAACTTGGCAAACGTGGCTGAAGATGGCAGGAACACAAAGACTCATAGGAAATGAAAAAAAAAAAGCACAAAATCACCAAGAGAATGTTCTCCCACCACCCTACACCGGAGCGGCAATCGTCAAGATTGCCTTGTGCAGGAACCATCAAGAGCAGTTCAGCGAATCAGGATACGGTGCAAGGTTGATTGGAAATGACGCTGTAAATGACACTACACAAGTCCCCTTCGGAGAAATGCCCAAACCAAGGGATTCCATTGCCCATCACGGCAAAAATGTAAGGTCCATCAGTCTGTTCAGAAATTATGCCCACTATGGCTTAACAAAACCAATTCATATATGAGGTTTGTTCGCAAAGCGAACAATAAACAATGAATGAGGCCGTACCTCGTAAGAAAATCCTAGCTACATAAAGCACATAAACATATTCAATGTTACAACAAACGCTAAGCGCAAGCACCAGACGCCAGAACTCCCATCTCTTCATCAGCCAAAACGAATCTGAGACGCAGCACAGGGGTTGCGGCGACCGTCATCAAAAGAAAGCCCATCCAACCGCATGGATGAAAGACGCAAAACTATCCTCTTGTTCTATCTCTTTTGGGGGTGATATTTTGTACCTCCACTTCAAAAACAAACCCATGTATGTGATCAGTCTGATCTAGGGCGACTGGAGTTCTTGTGAGAGTTCTTGTACAGTGGCAGCACCGAGCGGCTGCCACGTTTCCTTCTAGCAAAGCAACGCCAGTAAAAAAGCCAAAACAATAGCAACAAGGCTATGGGGATGGCCCATCTGCAGACACAAAGGGTGGCATATTATTAGAAAAGAAGGCAGCATGCGAGATAATATATGGTTGCTATTGTATATTTATTACTCCCTCTGTCCCAGAATAAGAACGTTTTTGACACTATGCTAGTGTTAAAAACGTTCTTATATTTTGGGACGGAGGGAGTACATTACATGGGGATGAAAGACCTACCTGTCCAGATCAAGAAGTGGACTGTACACGATGGTTTCCCAGGATGAAACGATTATGTGCCAAGCTGGATTATAGTACAGCGATTCTGCTGACCAGAACATTCTTGTATATGTCTCCAGGAAGATAAACATTACCCATGCAGCAATTTCAAGTAGAAAGAACTTGATCACAAAGCGCCCAAGCACGACCATGACCAGAGCAAAAGTCACCAACCAATTGAAGAGCTTGTTATTGTATTCCTTGATGAAAAGAGCACGAGATTTGAGGAGCATCTGAATGCAATACCAAATTAGAGTGTAGTTAGATAAAGATTATAAGTTTCAAAGAGTTGAAGCAGCCTCTAGATTGACAAGGAAAGCCAGAACATAACAATTTGCAGAATCTGTGATGCGCTGTTATGTTATGATCCAAATTCCCAGAGTTTGTAACTTCCCCCGGTATACTAAAGATTTGCTGGCTGGCGCCTGTGGTTCTTTCCCCTTCGTGTTGGAGGGGTGTTCCACGTTAAATCCTTGTGTCCATGTGTTTGATTTCGTTCTTCATCGTGTTCGATTGCATGTCATATCTCTAACATGCACCATGATTTTGAAGCATGGCATATCGAAAAGCTGATTCAACGTGTGAGGGTTTAAATGACGGATGCAAAGAGCTGAAGCACAAGTTTTATTTTGGGATGTTTCTCAAGACTTAATGTTATGCATCTAGTTCATTAGTTTGCATGGTTCTTCTGCTATTCAAGGAACCAGTAGCGATGCGATATAAGGTCACAAATATTAGCCTTACCCATGGGAGAAAATGTTACCAATATGGAAATGCCTGAATCTCTAGCATGATAGCTAGATGAGATGAAATATGATACTGGGCAATGAGATGAAATATGATACTGGGCAATGAACGAGTGGTAGAAAGAGTTCAATAATTGACCATAAATGTGCATAGGTGCTGCTGTATCCACTTGTCATGCAAAGTACTATGTTTGGAATAAAAGACAGACCTTTGACATCCTATGATCATATCTTTCCTTTGCAGGCCCCACACATTCCATTACAAAAGTCCGATTGCAGTAAAAAAAACCTGCATTGAACTTTGCCATGGAAGGAAGTTTCAAGACTTGAAGGTGATCCATTTGATCTTCACATTCCGAGAAACGTGCTTCGCAAAGCTTGGACGATTGATACTCATTAGCTAGAAGGAAGTTTTTGTACACCTACAAGGTACACCCTGTAAGTATGTAAATATATTATCTTGAGTGGAAGTTTATTACAAGGCATGTAAGAAATGGCACAAAAAGGAATGCAAAACAACAAAAAGATTTGAGAATCCACATGTAGATCTGTATCACCATAGTACATATCAAAGGAGCATTTTATGATTCATTCTGAAGTGCATCAAAACAATACCATTTGGAGACTACGTGCATTTAAATATCCGTTACATTAGAACAACATAGAACTATTAACGAACCTTTGTAATCTCATCTTCAAGCTTGAGGATTGACTGTACAGCATGATGCTTACCAAAGTGCTGTTTATCAAACAGCAATTTGGCTTCGCCATTCGCCACCTCATGAATTTGCTGCAGTTTCTCTACTGGTACAGGTAGACGTAAGCCCTCCAGCTTTTCCTTATATACCTTCAGACAGCGTTCAAGAATAGCCTTGTTGAAAATTTCAACAAGAGATCCTGTTGATGGAATCTCTCCTTTATTCAAAGCTTCAAGTATCTGAAGCATAAGAGGAACAATTATTCTAAGAAACTAATTTATCAGATTTACGTCAACAGCAACCACATCAAGTATCTTTACCTGCTGCAGAAAGGACACAAATTCCTTTCCATTGAGAGTTTTTCCCTGCACAAATTTAGGTTTAATGATGGATCCAACAACCTGCTTCAATTGCTCTCGCCTTGTAACGTATAACGGCTCAAGCTCTTTGTCCTCCATGTCGCATAGCTTTGTTCTTTGTAGATGAGGCTGTAAATAACACCAGCGCCATTGATTTAAAAATAGGATATCACAAGCAAACTTCAGAAAGAGTTCCTAAAATCAAGTTCTCAATGTAGGTTTTTAGAAGTTGTACCAAAAGCTCAAAACTGAATTTTCCCAAGCAACTTTGCCGAGACCCTCTTGAAAACGGTTTTATTTTTGAAACTGGAGTATGGTGATAAGTTTCACTTTAAATAAATGTTTCGGACCCAAGCTTCTGAAATAACCTTCCACATGACAAATTTCAAAATAGACGTTCAAAATAAAAATTTGAAAACAAGCTTGTAGGAATACTAACTCCGCCTATGTTGTCTCAACATAGCCGGTCCCAAGCCCGGGTAAAGGAGGAGGGTTGTGATAGGCTTGGCGAGCCGACGTAAAAACTCAGCCACACTTATGGAGATGAAACCCCCAAAAAAAAATCATTGGGGCATAACCCTCTCAGCGACGCACCACATCGAAACCCGGGTGTTGTGTCAAATGGGCAAGGGCCAGGCCATCACCCCCCCCCCCCCCCCCCCCCCCCCCCGGTGGCGCGCCGTATCCTCTGGTTTCGAGTCGTTCAACTAGTCGCGACTAGTCGACAAGTCGCTGCTCCAGGTTCGACTCAGACTCTCGACTCGACTCCTGGCATG
Organism: Triticum urartu; assembly: GCF_003073215.2. Taxonomy (NCBI): domain Eukaryota; kingdom Viridiplantae; phylum Streptophyta; class Magnoliopsida; order Poales; family Poaceae; genus Triticum; species Triticum urartu. The sequence goes on from NC_053026.1 coordinate 584,289,502, forward strand.
AGTCGAGCGACTAGTCTCGACTAGTCGCTCTTTCTGGGTCGAGCGACTCACTTAAATTGAGCCCAACTGTTATATGTTTTGTTTACAGTATGGGCCGGCCCATCTCCCCTGGAAACCTAGATCGATCATCCCCCACCTCCCCCCGATCCAACCCTCTCCAGCCGCCACCCCTGGTTGCCCCTGCTGCTGTTCTGCTCCTACCCTCCTATGGTGTGCTCCTACCCTCCTTCCCTGCTACTGTTGTTCTCCTCCCCTCCCCTGGTTGCTGCTCCTGCTATTGTGCTCCTCCCCTTGTTGTTGCTGCTGCTGAGCACTTGTGCTCCTCCCCTGGCTGCTGCTTAACTCACGTCGACTCGTCGCCATGTCGACTCATCGACCATGAGTCTAGACTAGTCTAGAGTCGCCCCCCTGAGCGACTCGTCGACTCATCAACTCGAAAACATTGGCCGTATTTTGATCTGGATACGGTGTCAAGTGGGCGAGGATCCGGTTGTCGCATGCTTAGTGGCACGCTACATTGGCGCCCGGATGTAGTGGAAATGAGCAAGGGTCTTTGCATTTGACTCGACGAGTGCAAAGGGTAAGGAAGCTAGCCGAGCCTAGGAGGATCCGCTTAGGTAGCTGGAACGTAGGGTCTCTGACAGGGAAGCTTCGAGAGCTAGTCGATGCAACGGTGAGGAGAAGTGTTGATATCCTTTGCGCCCAAGAAACCAAATGGAGGGGTTAGAAGGCAAAGGAGGTGGAGGATACCGGCTTCAAGCTGTGGTACACGGGGACGTCTGCAAAAAGAAATGGCGCAGGCATCTTGATCAACAAGAGCCTCAAGTATGGAGTGGTAGACGTCAAGAGACGTGGGGACTGGATTACCCTGGTCAAGCTGGTGGTTGGGGACTTAGTTCTCAATGATATCAGCGTGTATGCCCCGCAAGTAGGCCACAATGAGAACACCAAGAGGAAGTTCTGGGAAGGCCTGGAGGACATGGTTAGGAGTGTACCGACTGGCGAGAAGCTCTTCATAGGAGGAGACCTCAATGGCCACAAGGGTACATCTAACACAGGTTTTGAAGGAGTGCATGGGGGCTTTGGCTATGGCATGAGGAATCAAGGAGAGGATGTCTTGAGCTTTGCTCTAGCCTATGACATGATCGTAGCTAACACCCTCTTTAAAAAGAGAGAATCACATCTGGTGACTTTTAGTAGTGGCCAACAATCTAGCCAAATTGATTTCATCCTCTCGAGAAGAGAAGATAGGCGTGCGTGCCTAGATTGTAAGGTGATACCTAGAGAGAGTGTTGTCCCTTAGCATAAGTTGGTGGCCGCTGACTTCCGCTTTCGGATCCGTGTCCAGCGGGATAAGTGTGCCAAAGTCGATAGAACGAAGTGGTGGAAGCTCAAGAGGGAGGTAGCTCAGGCGTTCAAGGAGAGGGTCATTAAGGAGGGCACTTGGGAGGGAGGGGATGCGGACAATGTGTAGATGAAGATGGCGACTTGCATTCGTAAGGTGGCCTCGAAGGAGTTTGGAGTGTCCATGCAAAGGAGAAGCGAAGCTAAGGATACCTGGTGGTGGAATGATGATGTCCACAAGGCGATTAAGGAGAAGAAAGATTGTTTCAGACGCCTATACCTGGATAGGAGTGCAGACAACATAGAGAAGTACAAGATGGCGAAGAAGGCCGCAAAGCGAGCTGTCAGTGAAGCAAGGGGTCGGGCGTATGAGGACCTCTACCAACGGCTAGGCACGAAGGAAGATGAAAGGGACATCTATAAGATGGCCAAGATCCCCGAGAGGAAGACGAGGGATGTTGGCCAAGTCAGATGCATCAAGAACGAAGCAGACCAACTCCTGGTTAAGGACGAGGAGATTAAGCATAGATGGCCGGAGTACTTCGACAAGTTGTTCAATGGGAAGAATGAGAGTTCTACCGTTGAACTGGACGACTCCTTTGATGAGACCAACATGCACAGAGTCTGAGGTCAAGGAGGCTTTAAAAAGGATGAAAGGAGCCAAGGTTATGGGCCCTGATTGTATCCGCATTGAGGTGTGGAAAGGCCTCGGGGACATAGCGATAGTATGGCTAACCAAGCTTTTCAACCTCATTTTTCAGGCAAACAAGATGCCAAAAGAATGGAGACGGAGTATATTAGTACCAATCTTCAAGAACAAGGGGGATGTTCGGAGTTGTATTAATTACCATGGAATCAAGCTGATGAGCCATACAATGAAGCTATGGAAGAAAGTCATTGAGCACCGCTTAAGAAGAATGACAAGCGTGACCACAAATCAGTTTGGTTTCATGCCTGGGAGGTCGACCATGGAAGCCATTTTCTTGGTACGACAACTTATGGAGAGATACAGGCAGCAAAAGGACTTGCATATGGTGTTCATTGACTTGGAGAAGGCCTATGATAAGATATCGCGGAATGTCATGTGGTGAGCCTTGGAAAAACACAAAGTCCGAGCAAAGTACATTACCCTCATCAACATCAAGGACATGTACGATAATGTTGTGACAAGTGTTCGAACAAGTGATGTCGACACTGATGACTTCCCGATTAAGATAGGACTGCATCAGGGGTCAGCTTTGAGCCCTTGTCTTTTTTCCTTGGTGATGGATGAGGTCACTAGGGATATACAAGGAGATATCCCATGGTGTATGCTCTTTGCGGATGATGTGGTGCTAGTTGACGATAGTCGGACGGGGGTAAATAGGAAGTTAGAGTTATGGAGACAAACCTTGGAATCAAAAGGGTAGGCTTAGTAGAACTAAAATCGAGTACATGATGTGCGGTTTCAGTACTACTAGGCGCGAGGAGGTTAGCCTTGATGGGCATGTGGTGCCTCGGAAGGACACCTTTCGATATTTGGGGTCAATGCTGCAAAAGGATGGGGGTATTGATGAAGATGTGAACCATCGAATCAAAGCCAGATGGATGAAGTGGCGCCAAGCTTCTGGCATTCTCTGTGACAAGAGAGTGCCACAAAAGCTAAAAGGCAAGTTCTACAGGATGGCGGTTTGACCCAAAATGTTGTATGGCACTGAGTGTTTGCCGACTAAAAGGCGACGTGTTCAACAGTTAGGTGCAGCAGAGATGCGTATGTTGAGATGGATGTGTGGCCACACGAGGAAGGATCAAGTCCAGAATGATGATATACGAGATAGAGTTGGGGTAGCACCAATTGAAGAGAAGCTTGTTCAACATCGTCTGAGATGATTTGGGCATATTCAACGCAGGCCTCCAGGTGCATAGCGACGGCTAAAGCGTGCGGAGAATGTCAAGAGAGGGTCGGGGTAGACCGAATTTGACATGGAAGGAGTCCGTAAAGAGAGATATGAAGGATTGGAGTGTCACCAAAGAACTAGCTATGGACAGGGGTGTGTGGAAGCTTACTATCCATGTGCCTGAACCATGAGTTGGTAGCGAGATCTTATGGGTTTCACCTCTAGCCTACCCAACTTGTTTGGGACTAAAGGCTTTGTTGTTGTAAGCTTGTAGGAATACTCATTAAAAAAGTTAAGTTCTGAAATAATTTATGAGATTTTCCCTCCAGCAAGGTTTACGAGTCGACGAGTCGTTCCGAGGTAGAGTCTATACATGGTACTGTAGTACTCAGCTACTAATACCTAGTGGTAGTATGTAGTATATACTAACGGTACAGTATGCAATAAAACCAGCCACTGTCTAAATAATTGAGCCATGCAGTGTTCTGGGCCCAAGTGGGTATGCAATAGGACCGGCCACTGTCTAAATACTAGCCCAGCACCACGCAGCACCCCCCAGCCGGCGCATTTGGGCCCAAATGGGCCAGCTGGGGGTCGGGGTAGACCGAATTTGACATGGTGCATAGCGGACGGCTAAAGCGTGCAGAGACTGTCAAGAGAGGTCGGAGTAGACCGAATTTGACATGGAAGGAGTCTGTAAAGAGAGATCTGAAGGATTGGAGTATCACCAAAGAACTAGCTATGGACAGGGGTGTGTGGAAGCTTACTATCCATGTGCCTGAACCATGAGTTGGTAGCGAGATCTTATGGGTTTCACCTCTAGCCTACCCAACTTGTTTGGGACTAAAGGCTTTGTTGTTGTAAGCTTGTAGGAATACTCATTAAAAAAGTTAAGTTCTGAAATAATTTATGAGATTTTCCCTCCAGCAAGGTTTACGAGTCGACGAGTCGTTCCGAGGTAGAGTCTATACATAGTACTGTAGTACTCAGCTACTAATACCTAGTGGTAGTATGTAGTATATACTAACGTACTAACAGTACAGTATGCAATAAAACAGCCACTGTCTAAATAATTGAGCCATGCAGTGTTCTGGGCCCAAGTGGGTATGCAATAGGACCAGCCATTGTCTAAATACTAGCCCAGCACCACGCAACCCCCCCCCAACTGGCCCATTTGGGCCCAAATGGCGCCCAAATGGCCAGCCTACTTAGCTCCCAGCCACTGGAACCCTAGCTCCTGACCTCTCCAATCGCCGCCGCCAGCGTAATCACGCACGGGAGCACGCGCGCATGCGACCCGCGCCTCCTGCCGCCTTCCGCCGGCGAGCCCGCCGACCACTGCCATGCCTCCTCCTTTCCTCTCCTCTCTCTCTTCCTTCTCTCTTATCTCAAGGCCCCGCGCCCCTATGGGTCACGCCATGGCCGCCGCCTGAGCACGAGCTCCGGCCGGCCGCCGCACCTGGCTGCGCCATCCGCCGTCCCGGCGGTGGGTGGCGGCGGCGGTGGCAAGGCAGTGGGTACTGGCGGCGCCTCGTCCCAGCTAAGGCAGCTCTCTTTTTTGAGTCTCTCGACTCGTATATGTCGACTAGTCCAGACTAGTCGTCGACTAGTCCATCCACGGCTTGACTCGTATTTGTAGTCTACACGAGAAAATGAGTCGACATCCACTCTGCGACTCGTAGACTAGTCGAGCGACTAGTCGTTCGACTCGTAATCGTTGCCCTCCAGTGATGCATTTATAAAGACAAGTTAACAAAATGGACCTAGAAAAATACTAAGTCTCTAGATGTGTTTAGAATGACTTCTATAAAAAAAAGTTGAAGCTAAATTTTTTTAAAGGTAGTGCCAGAGCCATGAGTTGGTTGCGAGATCTTATGGGTTTCACCTCTAGCCTACCCCAACTTGTTTGGGACTAAAGGCTTTGTTGTTGTTGTTGTAGTTCAGGAATACGGTTTTAGCATATTTTTTGCAACTACATTCCAGAAGAGGAACTTTGCAAGCAATCATTCAAAGAATTTGTGCTCTCAACTGTATTTTCTGATGGGAGGTTTTATATGAGAAAATAAGCTTCATAAACAAGAATAGAAGATCTTTAAGCTAGCTAATGGCTATCTTAACTAAAGTTTGATCCTAGGTCAAATTTAGCATAAATGCACCTGGGGCAAGCTAAAAGCAGTGCTGTTGTTTCCCATAATTGCCAAAGAATCTCTGATTTGATTGACCTAAAAACACATTAGGAAAAAGAAACTGTATGAGAGTTCTGATTTCGATATCTTTTGTAAAATATTGTAGACTCATAGATAACTGTACCTCGTCAATATATTTGTTCCCTGAAGAAATAGATACAACAAAAAAGCATGTCAGTTGTACTATACGTAATAACTTTCTCTGCTAAAACATCATTAATTGGACTGACCATTATCATTAGGTACCCGCTGGAGGGCTTCATTGACCATTTGCTGAACTGATTTTCCTTCTGCTCAAAAAATTTAGTACTGTGAGAGGACATTTCTATCTGATAATACAATAGTAAGCAAAATATCAGATACTTGAGACAGATGGTAAGGAAAGTGCATAACTCACGTGATTATTTTGACTAACACTAGCGCCACATCATCTAATACGCAGCAGAATGTTAACAACTTCAATAAAAAACATTGATACCACCACAGTGGTAAATAACCCTAAATAACATATCAATATGTTGTCACAAAATTTTACTGGATATATCGAAAGGCTCAACTGATCAACTCTACTTAGATTGTACAGTCTCACCATAAGTCAAGTACAATGTATTGTTTGTCCAAATTAAACCTACACAATCTCATAAACAGGCAAGCCTATTGGGATACAGGAAGGAAATGAATGATATGTTATTACTCATAGTGCAATAACTGATGTTGCATGAATAACAGCCCACAGTTTTCTGTTCTATCAATTCTGTCTAACAAACTGGTGTAAGCTATGCTTGTTGAACCCTATTAACATGTTGCTAAAATGGTCATATACTTGTATGTGGTTTATCACATGCTATACAGAATAATGGCCATTAGTCATATATACTTGTTAGGTTCAGACACTAGCTCTATTTTTCTCGTCATACTCACAGAACAACTATTTAATAGGTAACTTACGCAGGAAATCCCTCTGGATAAGCCAGAGAAGCTTTGCTGGCTCAAAGGCAATCTCTTCCCCCTGATGCAATTCAGAACAAGAAGCTCTGTTAATAGTTATACATATTCCTATTATGCTGATATAGATTCAAGAAAAGTGAATATTACCTTCACTCTGCTCGCCACAATTAGCAAACGAAATTTCAAGGGAAAATGTCAGTGTTAGAAAAGATTAAATTGCAAATAAGAACAGAAAGAGAAAACAAACCTTCCATAGAATTCTTCGGCTATTTCAACAGCAAATGAGAGCCTCGATATATCAGCTTCACGCACCTGCAATGTGCAGAGTCGCGATAAAATAAAATTACATGCGCCACAGAGAGAGAGAGAGAAAGAGAGAGAGAGAGAGAACCGTCTCAGGAAGGTTATAGATAAGCACAGAACTTAAGACTGTTGCCAACGCAAATATCCTGCCCAAAGAAAAACAATCCAACACGGTATGATTTTCAGTCCTTGAAAAAGATCAGAAAAAGGCATACAGCACACATCTGAGCACAAACCTATCGTCGTATACATTGGACTTTCCAACACTCTCAAATCCTTCTGTGTCAAGATAAAGGACAGATACTTTGGTGCCATCAACATCCATCTCAACAGGTTTGCCCCAAATCCATATACCTGCAATAAGAGAACAGGTATGATCATAAGTGTATAAACTTCCCTCAGCAAATGGACAATACAGCTACAAGAACATGATTTCGCAACAAAAAAAGTCACCTTTCGTTTTAGTATCCCGCATATGGCCAACTCCAAAACCTGCCTCATCAAGTTTATTAATTTATTGTTAGTCCTGGAATGCATCTCATCAAATCCATGGCTAATACTAGGAGGAGCCAAGCAGCATCTACCTTTATCACATGATAAGGAGAGAAGTTGGTTCAGAAGAAAAGACTTTCCAGATCGATATGGACCAATGACCTGTGTTGGCCAAACAATTCAGCAGACATAAGATGGTGCTTTGGCTTTTTTCAAAAATGAAAATTGAGGAAGGATATAAGATCTTCCAAATAATAATCCAAACTTACACCAACAATAGCGATAGGATTTTCGATCCTCCGGATGGCCTCAAGACCTTGTTCCGACAGACGGAGTTTAGTGTGGCCATAATCTGGCTCCACAATTGGAAACCTGCACAGGCGTACCTGGTTAATACTCAACAGGTATCCAATTCGATAGAAGTCTAGCAGATGATGAGCACAGCTATGTTTTTCATCATTTTACAGAATGTTCACAAGCATATTCGTAAATGAAGTTGTCTGCTTCAGGGTTCAATTACTAAGAAAGAAGCCTATCCAGTGCTCCCAATGAAACCTTCAGTGTGGTTCCACACTCAATACCATACAAATTGTGGGTGACTGGGTGTTCAGTGTATCATCATCTAAGAAGAATCATCGTTCCATAAAAGAAAAAAAAGGATGACCTTCTAACTAATCTAGCAATGTCCGATGGAGACTACAAGATATCAGGACCTAATGCTTCACATCACTAAACTGGAAGCAGAGAAGTAAACGAAACAAGGAGAACTATTCATCAATAATCAGCTCTGAAGCAAGCATAATTCATCAAATCAGCCAATGTCGAACCGAAGCTCAATTTTGAGCTCAGCTCCAAAGTTGCAACAGTTGCAACTATTCACAAGTATCAGTAACAAAAAGACCTTGCCCAGGTAGTGTAGCAGCCACATCTTAGCTTCCATGCACAAGTGACGATGTACCAACCACATATTATTCCTCGACATCTCACCTAACTTTGTATCTAATGAATGGAAACATGAGAAGCACATGACCTGAAACAAGGTGGGGACTGAAGAACAAAGAGACAGCAAACAGAATTAGCATTGCAGGAAACGCGGAGCGCTTTCCCATTCTTACTCTAGGACACCGTAACATCCCGTTGTGTTGCGTGTATCAGCAAAAGCATTGACGGTTCCACCAATAAGCGCAAGCAAACACGCATAACGAGCAATCCAACGCAAAATAATCAGCTCGACACCCCCTGGGCGCAGCACAGTCAACGCAATCGACAGCACCGACAGACAGAGCAAGCGAGCGAGCAGGCAGGGAAAAACAGGGCGCAGGAGAGCGGGACTCACGCGCGCTCGAGCTCGTCGGGATCGGGATCTCCGGCAGCGGCCGCGGCGAGCCAGAGCAGCGCCACCGCGCAGATCCCCGGGGCCCACCGGCGCCCCATCCCCGCCTCCCGGCCGGCCTCAGATCTCCGCGCGCGCGCCCCAATGCGGAGCTCCAATGGCCCGCGGGAGCGGGGGGGCGCCGCCGTCAGCTGGACCCCGTCAAGCCGGCTCCGCGCGGCCCGGGACGGGATCCAAGAATGGGCGGAGCGGGAGCTAGCGGGCGGTGGGGATCTGATCCGGGGCTCTCGGCGCACGGGGGGGTGGTAGCGTCGGCGAGGGGGAACTGGTTGGTGGGGGTGACGACGACGAGGTCGCTGGCTGGCTCGATCGAGGCGAGGGGGGAGGTGGAAGATTTTCGGGGAGAGGGAAGGAAATCAAATGTGATTAATGCCGTCGTTATTAACCCCGCTTGTTTAAGGCGCGCTCGCTGTCTGTTGATGCCTCGTGCGCGTGACGTTTCTTTTTCCGGGGCCCGCGCGTCGGGGGCGTCGCGAGCACGGCTCCGACGACCTCGCGGCACGTTGCGCCGGGCGGGCCCGCGCGGCAGTGACCCTGTAGTAACACGGGGTGCCTGTTAGAGATTCCGGCACGTTCGGTTGACTTGTCTGCCTGATGCAGATAAAAGATGCTACGTGCCCCCCTCCCGTTAAAGGAAAATTGTCGCGTGCCTCTACAAAAAAAAATTTAACACGATACAATCGAAATCGTTCAGAGTACAAAACTTCTGATCTCTACTCCTAATGACGAGTTGGTGAATAGTCTCCGCGATTTATTTTTGTTAGTTTTTTCGTCTCTCCTCCCACCCTGATCTATCGGTTCATTTTTCTCTCCACTCTTTATTACAACCAGAACTTTCCTAACGTATAACAAATCACGGATCTAACTTTCTTAAATTATGCAAATCAATCGATTCCTTTTATTGATTCAATTTGTTTTAGAAAACAAATAACAAATTTTCAGGAAATAAATAATATATTCTAATCTAACTTTCCTAACTTATCTAAATCAATCGATTTCTCTTATTAATGAAATTTGTTTTAGGAAACAGATAACAGACACGTCACAACTTTCCTCCCAATAAATAGGTTCTTAACATTTGCAAACTTTCCTAATCACACACGTCACAAACGGGCAGGTACTGATATCACGTTACCAAACAATAAAACCCCAATTGCATAAAAATCAGTTCAAAAATCCTAACTTTCCTAATTTTTTACCTTTCCTTGATAACAACCAATATTTCCTATGTTTTCCACCTATTGAAGGAAATCACCCCTCCATCGATATTACCATTTTTTGGTCTCCGGGTTATGATTTTTTTGCGATTCTTTTCAATTGTGACCTCTCCTTCCACTCCGGCTCCTTCTCGCATAAACACCTCCACCACAGCCAGGTGACACCACCCCAGACCTCCTGCCTCTCCACACCTTCTCCGCCACCTCCTTCTCGTACTCCATTAAGGGCCTGTTCGGTAGTCCTCCATGGCTGGTAAATCCTCAACTCCGTCGCTCGTAACCAGCAGCCAGCTTCTCTCGTCAACTCCCGGAGCGAACAATCTGTTCGGTGCGCTAGCTTCTTGCTGGAATCGATCCGCCAGGCTGAAAGCCCACAAATAACGAATCTGGCCCGTTCTAGCTGGCTCGCAGCCCATTGATCAACCTCACGGCGTACCATGTACAACCCATCTATCTCTCTCCTGGATATTCAAAAAAATATGTCTCTCTCCTGGTCAACGAAGCACATCAGATCAAAGGCCAACGAGCGGGTTGTGAAGGGGATGAGAGATGGACGGCGATGCAGGTGTACTACGAGTCGGGATGGGGTAGCCAAGGTTGCCGGAGCGACCTCCTCTGGATCCGGCGAGGCCGTCGGGGGTTAGGGATGGGAACGACTGCTGTTACTCCTGCGGCCTGGGCTTCTCCTAGCGGATTGGAACGTCCGCGGCGTAGGACGATAGAGATGTCGGGCTTCGAGCAGAGAGGGTGGCGGCCGGCTACAGGGCTCGGCGGCCTCCTGCTGGCTGGCTCACATGGGTTGTGTGAGGAACGAGAGGAGGAGGATAACGTGAGGATAGAGCAGTCGTGCGGGGGGTGGGCTCGAATCGGTACGCTCGATGTTCACTTGGCGGTGGCAATCGCGCGTAATTTCTGTCAACTCCCGCTCCTTCGATTTCTGGGAGCTCGGTTTGCCCAACTCCGTGACTCCACCGATTTTACACTGCGCCAATAGCCAGCTTCTCTGTCCGATAGCCCGGATTTGGACCGTTCGGCTGGACTCCGAGTCTGGAGTCGAGGATTTGAGAAGCTGGAGGGCTACCGAACACGCCCTAACAATCCCTCCGCCACATTTGTCCACGACGGTGTCGAGGGCATGGCGCAGCAGCGTACCAGCGGTAGAGCAGCGCATAGCAGCAGGAAGCAGCATGCAGCACGCGAGGCGAGCGGCCGACGATGGAGGACAGATATGCGGCCGGCGTGGCTGAGGGGGCGGTCGGCAGAAGATGGCCACGATTGGAGGCGGCGCGAGGCAAGGGCACGGCAGCGGGGCGAGCGAAGGGGTAGGCGGCAGCAGATGGGGCGAACGCAGCCAGCGAGAGTGTGGCGCGCGGCCAGGGTATGTGTCGCGCGGGGCACAGTGTTGCGGTGGCTGCGGCGAGCGTGACGGCAGCGGCGGGCGCTACCGACGCGATGTAGCACGGGCGTGGGCATGGAGAGGGAGTGGCCCCGCGGGCGCGGAAGAAGAGCGGCAGGCTCGGGCATGGGCGTGCATAGGAGCGGGCATGTGCCACGGGGTCAATCCGAGGAGCTCGGTGGCTACCCCTGCAATGTCCATGGCGGACGGCGGTTCTCGGCCACGGCAAAATACCTAACGAGAGCAAACGAAAGGGGAAACAGGGGAAAGGCAAGAGGAGATCATGGCGGTGTCAATGGCGCCCTAGGGGAAGACATGAGAGCTCGGGGCGGCGCGGATCGAACGGCAATGTTGCGATGGCCCAAGGTTGAGGAAGACGGCAGCGACGTCGATGCGGGGGTGCTGGACTTGATCTCGTTGGCGCAGACGAAGTAGCGAAGGCGTTCGGAGCTCCTCGACAAGCTCCTAGCCCGCAGGGAGGGTAGTGGCCGTGTGGACGGGGTCGGTCATGGTGGCTGTGGCATCTAACGTCGTCCAGATCGACGGGGTCGAGCGAGCGAGGAGGAGAAGTGGATTCGAGAGGGGGCGTCGAGGAGGAGTGAGGCCATGGGGGCAGGGAAGGCAGGGCGTCACCCTTATCCATTCCCCTTCGATGCCAGCGAGGTGGTACGACAGGAGCCCGGCTCTGTAGCGACGCGGCTCGGGGAACAGGAGAAGACGACCGCGCAGGGACTGGACCGCTGAGCCGGTTCGGTGGCAAGGCCCGGGGGGCAAGGCGAATCCCCTTTTATATCGTCCTTTTGGTTTTTCAATGTATTCTAATCTGTTTCTCCTTTTTAACACCGTTTTCAATTTATTCTTATCAACTAAATGATCTCTACTCCTAATGTCTTAGTTGGTAGTCTCCGTTCTGGGTTTATTTTCGTCCCACCTCCCCTGTTTTCTTCGTTCTCCCTCCCACCTCCCAATTTCTTGTAGGTGCTTCTCAAGCTGGAGGACAACATATTAGTCAAGACATTATGGATCCTCATTGATGTTTATCTCTCGTCTGCACTTATTTTGTTTGCTCCAATTCTATATATTCTCACGAGTAGATGAGGTGTAAGCATGTGCAATGTAGTTCCTTTTTCTACATATGGTGATTGATTTCTTCTTTGGTAACCCAACTAACGGATGGTAATCAATCTTCAAATATCAAAACCAAACGTACAAGACAACAATCAATTCACGTAACACGTTCAGATTCTTCTTTGGTACCCAGCTTAACTCACGGATGGTAATCAATCTTCAAACAAAGGAAACAATCACCATCGTTGACCTCTCGTCAATGTTACATGAAAATAACGCTGGGAATTTAGATGTATTGTTTGTCATGGAGCTGTGGCTGACCGATTACATGAAATTAATTCCCTCAGTTGTGGTGGCAAATATAATACACATAATCCATATTGTTATGCACTAGCGCGTGTGCGTGTGAAATAGATGGATTATGGTCCCATACCTAATAAGATGGATGTGTGTGTGTTAGAGAGAGCGAGAGAGAGAAGGGGAGAGGGGGGAGAGAGTGAGGAAGAGGGAGGGAGAGGGTATGTGTGTGAGAATTTGATGGTAAAAAAGGTCATCAATGTCACTTAATATGTATGAGAATATTAAATGTAATATTAACATAATTGATATTGAACTCTTAAAGTTAATGTGGCCCCGTTGCAACGCACATGTGTTCTTAGTAAAAGTAGTTTTAGACGGGTACGAGAAGTTCTCGAGTCAGTTTTTTTTCAATGCACTCCGCCCTATGGCTCCCCAAAAATCAAGTAGAACATAATACGAAGAAGTTTATTGACCGTGAAGCGATCACAAATGCTTAACTAAATCATCACGAAGTTGTTCATGACCTACGCGGTTTTCCATCCGATGCATTTCTACAAATTTCTGGAGTCGTCCTTCATCCCTCTATGGCTAAGCATGTGCTATATAAATTTGTTCCTCTCATTCTCATAGTTTCCCGCTCATTCTTTATGATCGTGGTATGCAAGAGCACACACACGGTCATGATGCGCCACAAATCATTTGGTGTCAAAATCGTGCAGGATCACTCACAATGGCAAAGCGAGCCTGTAGAACCTCAAATGCCCGATCATCATCCTTTATACGTGCTTACTTATTGACATCTCGCAAAATAAATATTCTTGGTACCTTGAGGGTTTGATATTGTCTTCACAAAGGTAGATCATGAGGATATATGCCATCAGCAAGATAGTAGCCCATGTTGTATTGACATCCACTGACTTTTAAATTCATTGGTGGTGCCTCTCCAACATAAAAGCCTTGAAAATTGAGGATGTCTTTGCAAAACATTCAGGTCATTGTGAGATCCTGGCGATCCAATATGAATGCCACATCCAGAGGTCCACAACTTCTAGAATTATGGTTGTATCTTTACATTTTTTTGAATTGTCCATGTGATGTTGCAGGACTATTCACCCACTTTTGATGCATTTAAGCAATCACTACAAAAAAACACTTCCGTGATGATACGTGTTTGTCATAGTAGGTCATGTTTTCTGTCATGCATGTACATCCATGACGATTTTATGACGGAACCAAGATAGGCATACTTGTGCTGTCGTAGAAGTGTTCCATGACAATATCAAAATTATCATCACGGAAGTGTTCACTTCCATGACGATAAATGACGCGTCATGGAAGTGTTTGTCTTCAAGGGTAACCGACACGTCGCATCCACCGTAACGGGTCGCCGTTAAGCTATCGGGTCCGGTTTTGGATCCGATAACCCGTTAACTAAAGGAAATATGCCCTAGAGGCAATAATAAAGTTGTTATTTATATTTCCTTATATCATGATAAATGTTTATTATTCATGCTAGAATTGTATTAACCGAAAACTTAGTACATGTGTGAATACATAGACAAAATGAGTGTCACTAGTATGCCTCTACTTGACTAGCTCGTTAATCAAAGATGGTTAAGTTTCCTAGCCATGGACAAGAGTTGTCATTTGATGAACGGGATCACATCATTAGAGAATGATGTGATTGACTTGACACATCCGTTAGCTTAGCACTTTGATCATTTAGTTTATTGCTATTGCTTTCTCCATAACTTATACATGTTCCTATGACTATGAGATTATGCAACTCCCGAATACCGGAGGAACACTTAGTGTGCTATCAAATGTCACAACGTAACTGGGTGACTATAAAGATGCTCTACAGGTGTCTCCGATGGTGTTTGTTGAGTTGGCATAGATCGAGATTAGGATTTGTCACTCCATGTATCGGAGAGGTATCTCTGGGACGGTAATGCACATCACTATAAGCCTTGCAAGCAATGTGACTAATGAGTTAGTTACAGGATGTTGCATTACAGAAAGAGTAAAGAGACTTGCCGGTAACAAGATTGAACTAGGTATTGAGATACCGATGATCGAATCTCCGGCAAGTAACATACCGATGACAAAGGGAACAACGTATGTTGTTATGCGGTTTGACTGATAAAGATCTTCGTAGAATATGTAGGAACCAATATGAGCATCCAGGTTCCGCTATTGGTTATTGACCGGAAGTGAGTCTCGGTCATGTCTACATAGTTCTCGAACCCGTAGGGTCCGCACGCTGACGATCGGTATTATGAGTTTATGTGTTTTGATGTACCGAAGGTAGTTCAGAGTCCCGGATGTGATCACGGACATGACGAGGAGTCTCTAAATGGTCGAGACATAAAGATCGATATATTGGAAGGCTATGTTTGGACATCGGAATGGTTTCGGATGAGTTCGGGCATATACCGGAGTACCGGGGGGGTTATCGGAACCCCCCGGGGAGTTAATGGGCCTTGATGGGCCATGAGGAAGAGAGGAGGAGGCGGCCAAGTGGTGGGGTGCGCCCCCAAGGCCCAATCCAAATTGGGGAGGGGCCCGGGCCCTCCTTTCCTTCCTCTCCCTCTTCCTTCCTTCCCCCTCCTAGTTGGACTAGGAAGGGGGGGGGACCTACTTCTAGTAGGAGTAGGAATCCCCCCTTGGGGCGCGCCATAGAGGGTCGGCCCTCCCCCTCCTCCACTCCTTTATATACGGGGGGGGGGGGGGGCAGCCCATAGACACACAAGTTGATTGTTTAGCTGTGTGCGGTGCCTCCCTCCACAGAATTCCACCTCGGGCATATCGTTGTAGTGCTTAAGCGAAGCCCTGCGTCAGTAACTTCATCATCACCATCATCATGCCGTCGTGCTGATGAAACTCTCCCTCGACCTCAGCTGGATCTAGAGTTCGTGGGACGTCACCAAACTGAACGTGTGCAGATTGCGGAGGTGTCGTACTTTCGGTGCTAGGATTGGTCGGATCGTGAAGACGTACGACTACATCAACCGCATTGTCATAATGCTTCCGCTTACGGTCTACGAGGGTACGTAGACAACACTCTATCCCCTCTCGTTGCTATGCATCAGCTAGATGGATATTGCGTGTGCATAGGATTTTTTTTTAAATTACTGCGTTCCCCAATAGTGGCATCCGAGCCGGGTCTATGCGTAGATGTTATATGCACGAGTAGAACACAAAGGAGTTGTGGGCGTGGGTATATACATATTGCTTGCCGTCACTAGTTGATTCTTGATTCAGCGGCATTGTTGGATGAAGCGGCTCAGACCGACATTACGCATACGCTTACGCGAGACTGGTTCTACCGACGTGCTTCGCACACAGGTGGCTAGTGGGTGTCTGTTTCTCCAACTTTAGTTGAATAGGATTCAATGAACATGGTTCTTTCTGAAGATCAAAAAGTAATCACTATACCGCGTTTTGGTTTTTGATGCGTAGGTAAGAACGGTTCTTGCTAAGCCCGTAGCAGCCACATAAAACTTGCAACAACAAAGTATTGCAGGTCATGTTGTGATGTGATATGGTAAGACATGATGCTAAATTTTATTGTATGAGATGATCATGTTTTGTAACAGAGTTATCGGCAACTGGCAGGAGCCATATGGTTGTCGCTTTATTGTATGAAATGCAATTGCCATGTAATTGCTTTACTTTATCACTAAGCGGTAGCAATAGTCGTAGAAGCAATAGTTGGCGAGACGACAACGATACTTCGATGGAGATCAAGGTGTCAAGCCGGCGACGATGGTGATCATGACGATGCTTTGGAGATGGAGATCAAAGGCACAAGATGATGATGGCCATATCATATCACTTATATAGATTGCATGTGATGTTTATCCTTTATGCATCTTATTTTGCTTAGTTCGGCGGTAGCATTATAAGATGATCTCTCACTAAATTTCATGGTACAAGTGTTCTCCCTGAGTATGCACCATTGCTACAGTTCGTCGTGCCAAGACACCACGTGATGATCGGGTGTGATAAGCTCTACATTCACATATAACGGGTGCAAGCCAGTTTTGCACATGCAGAATACTCGGGTTAAACTTGACAAGCCTAGCATATGCAGATATGGCCTCGGAACACTGAGACCGAAAGGTCGAGCGTGAATCATATAGTAGATATGATCAACATAGTGATGTTCACCATTGAAAACTACTCCATCTCACGTGATGATCGGACATGGTTTAGTTGATATGGATCACGTGATCACTTAGATGATTAGAGGGATGTCTATTGCTACCTCTTGAGCACTGCGTTGGTTTTCCTTGAAGAGGAAAGGGTGATGCAGCAAAGTAGCGTAAGTATTTCCCTCAGTTTTTGAGAACCAAGGTATCAATCCAGTAGGATGCCACACGCAAGTCCCTCGTACCTACACAAACAAATAAGAACCTCGCAACCAACGCAATAAAGGGGTTGTCAATCCCTTCATGGTCACTTAATAGAGTGAGATCTGATAGAGATGATAAGATAATATTTTTGGTATTTTTATGATAAAGATTAAAAGTAAATATTGCAAAATAAAAGGTAAAAGAAATAGCTTGTTAACGGAAGATTAATATAATGGAGAATAGACCCGGGGCCATAGGTTTCACTAGTGGCTTCTCTCAAGATAGCATAAGTATTACAGTGGGTGAACAAATTACTGTCGAGCAATTGATAGAAAAGCGAATAATTATGAGAATATCTAGGCATGATCATGTATATAGGCATCACGTCCGTGACAAGTAGACCGACTCCTGCCTGCATCTACTACTATTACTCCACACATCGACCGCTATCCAGCATGCATCTAGAGTATTAAGTTCATAAGAACAGAGTAACGCATTAGGTAAGATGACATGATGTAGAGGGATAAACTCAAGCAATATGATATAAACCCCATGTTTTTATCCTCGATGGCAACAATACAATACGTGTCGTTTCCCTTTCTGTCACTGGGATCGAGCACCGCAAGATTGAACCCAAAGCTAAGCACTTCTCCCATTGCAAGAAAGATCAATCTAGTAGGCCAAACCAAACTGATAATTCGAAGAGACTTACAAAGATAACCAATCATACATAAAAGATTTCAGAGAATAATCAAATATTGTTCATAGATAGACTTGATCATAAACCCACAATTCATCGGATCTCGACAAACACACCGCAAAAAGAGTTACATCGAATAGATCTCCAAGAAGATCGAGGAGAACTTTGTATTGAGATCCAAAGAGAGAGAAGAAGCCATCTAGCTAATAACTATGGACCCGAAGGTCTGAAGTAAACTACTCACACATCATCGGAGGGGCCATGGAGTTGATGTAGAGGCCCTCCGTGATCGATGCCCCCTCCGGTGGAGCTCCGGAAAAGGCCCCAAGATGGGATCTCTTGGGTACAAAAGGTTGCGGCGGTGGAAATAGGGTTTCGTGGTGCTCCTGGATGTTTTCAGGGTATATGAGTATATATAGGAGGAAGAAGTAGGTCAGTTGAGCCACGAGGGGGGAGGGCGCGCCCCCTACCTCGTGGGCTCCTCGGTTGTTTCTTGACGTCCACTCCAAGTCCTCTGGATCACGAAACACTGAAATAGGCAAAAAAACAATTTGCAATGGGCCTTGGGTTAATAGGTTAGTCCCAAAAATAATATATAAGTGTATAATAAAGCCCATTAAACATCCAAAATAGAATATATAATAGCATGGAACAATAAAAAATTATAGATACATTGGAGACGTATCATCTATCTAAGTGGGAGTTCTTAAGTAATATGATTAATTGAACTTTAATTTATCATGAACTTAGTACCTGATAGTATTTTGCATGTCTATGTTGTTGTAGATAGATGGCCCATGTTGTTGTTCTGTTGAATTTTAATGCGTTCCTAGAGAAAGCTAAGTTGAAAGATGATGGTAGAGAAAGCTAAGTTGAAAGTTGAAAGATGATGGCTGCAAAATGGAGGAGAATAGTTCTGTCAGTGAACATATACTCAGAATGTCTGGGTACCACAACCACTTGACTCAGCTGGGAGTTAATCTTCCTAATGAGTGTCATTGACAGAGTTCTTCAATCACTGCCACCAAGCTACAAGAGCTTCGTGATGAACTATAATATGCAAGGGATGGACAAGACAATTCCCGAGCTCATCGCAATGCTAAAGGCTGCGGAGGTAGAAATCAAGAAGGAGCATCAAGTGTTGATGATCAACAAGACCACCAGTTTCAAGAAAAATGGTAAAGGGAAGAAGGGGAACTTCAAGAAGAACAACAAACAAGTTGCTGCTCAAGTGAAGAAGCCCAAGTCTGGACCTAAGTCTGAGACTGAGTGCTTCTACTGCAAAGGGACTGGTCACTGGAAGCGAAACTGCCCAAGTATTTGGCGGAGAAGAAGGATGGCAAAGTGAAAGGTATATTTGATATACATGTTATTGATGTGTACCTTACTAATGCTCGTAGTAGCGCCTGGGTATTTGATACTGGTTTTGTTGCTAATATTTGCAACTCGAAACAGGGGCTACGGATTAAGCGAAGATTGGCTAAGGACGAGGTGACGATGCACGTGGGAAATGGTTCCAAAGTCGATGTGATCGCCGTCAGCACGCTACCTCTACATCTACCTTCAGGATTAGTTTTAGACCTAAATAACTGTTATTTGGTGCTAGCATTGGGCATGAACATTATATATGGATCTTGTTTGATGCGAGACGGTTATTCATTTAAATCAGAGAATAATGGTTGTTCTATTTGTATGAGTAATATCTTTTATGGTCATGCACCCTTGCTGAGTGGTCTATTTTTACTAAATCTTGATAGTAGTGATACACATATTCATAGTATTGAAGCCAAAAGATATAAGTTTAATAATGATAGTGCAACTTATTTGTGGCACTACTGTTTAGGTCATATTGGTGTAAAGCGCATGAAGAAACTCCATGCTGATGGGCTTTTGGAATCACTTGATGCTTGCGAACCATGCATCATGGGCAAGATGACTAAGACTCCATTCTCCGAAACAATGGAGCGAGCAACAGACTTGTTGGAAATAATACATACTGATGTATGCGGTCCGATGAGTGATGATGCTCGCGGCGGGTATCGTTATTTTCTTACCTTCACAGATGATTTGAGCAGATATGGGTATATCTACTTGATAAAACATAAGTCTGAAACATTTGAAAAGTTCAAAGAATTTCAGAGTGAAGTGAAAAATCATCATAACAAGAAAATTAAGTTTCTACGATCTGATCGTGGAGGTGAATATTTGAGTTATGAGTTTGGTCTTCATTTGAAACAATGCGGAATAGTTTCGCAACTCACGCCACCAGGAACACCACAGCGTAATGGTGTGTGCGAACGTCGTAACCGCACTTTATTAGATATGGTGTGATCTATGATGTCTCTTACTGAGTTACCGCTATCGTTTTGGGGTTATGCTTTAGAGACGGCTGCATTCATGTTAAATAGGGCACCATCGAAATCCATTGAGACGACACCTTATGAACTATGGTTTGGCAAGAAACCCAAGTTATCATTTCTTAAAGTTTGGGTCTGCGATGCTTATGTGAAAAAGCTTCAACCTGATAAGCTCGAACCCAAATTGGAGAAATGTGTCTTCATAGGATACCCAAAGGAGACTGTTGGGTACACCTTCTATCACAGATTCGAAGGCAAGATATTCGTTGCTAAGAATGGATCCTTTCTAGAGAAGGAGTTTCTCTCGAAAGAAGTGAGTGGGAGGAAAGTAGAACTTGATGAGGTAATTGTACCTACTCCCTTATTGGAAAGTAGTTCATCACAGAAATCAGTTGCAGTGATTCCTAGACTAGTAAGTGAGGAAGCTAATGATGATAATCATGAAACTTCTGATCAAGTTACTACCGAACCTCGTAGGTGCTACCTCTTGAGCATGCGTTGGTTTTCCCTTGAAGAGGAAAGGGTGATGCAGCAAAGCAGCGTAAGTATTTCCCTCAGTTTTTGAGAACCAAGGTATCAATCCAGTAGGTGACCACGCGCGAGTCACCTCGTACCTGCACAAACAAATAAGAACCTCACAACCAACACGATAAAGGGGTTGTCAATCCCTTCACGACCACTTGCAAGAGTGAGATCTGATAGAGATAATAATAATAAGATAAATATTTTTTGGTATATTTATGATATAAATTGAAAGTAAAGATTGCAAAATAAAATAGATTGGAAACTTGTATGATGGAAAATAGACCCGGGGGGCATAGGTTTCACTAGTGGCTTCTCTCAAGATAGCATAAGTATTACGGTGGGTGAACAAATTACTGTCGAGCAATTGATAGAATTGAGCATAGTTATGAGAATATCTAGGTATGATCATGTATATAGGCATCACGTCCGTGACAAGTAGACCGACTCCTGCCTGCATGTACTACTATTACTCCACACATCGACCGCTATCCAGCATGCATCTAGAGTATTAAGTTCATAAGAATGGAGTAACGCTTTAAGCAAGATGACATGATGTAGAGGGATAAAATCATGCAATATGATATAAACCCCATCCTTTTATCCTCGATGGCAACAATACAATACGTGTTGTTTCCCCTACTGTCACTGGGACCGAGCACCGCAAGATTGAACCCAAAGCTAAGCACTTCCCCCATTGCAAGAAAGATCAATCTAGTAGGCCAAACCAAACTGATAATTCGAAGAGACTTGCAAAGATAACCAATCATACATAAAAGAATTCAGAGAAGAATCAAATATTGTTCATAGATAATCTTGATCATAAACCCACAATTCATCGGATCTCGATAAACACACCGCAAAAGAAGATTACATCGAATAGATCTCCAAGATAATCGAGGAGAACTTTGTATTGAGATCCAAAGAGAGAGAAGAAGCCATCTAGCTAATAACTATGGACCCGAAGGTCTGAAGTAAACTACTCACGCATCATCGGAGGGGCCATGGAGTTGATGCAGAGGCCCTCTGTGATCAATGCCCCCTCCGCCGGAGCTCCGAAAAAGGCCCCAAGATGGGATCTATTGGGTACAGAAGGTTGCAGTGGTGGAATTATGGTTTTGTGGTGCTCCTGGATGTTTTCAGGGTGCGTAGGTATATATAGGAGGAGGAAGTAGGTCGGTGGAGCCACGAGGGGCCCACGAGGGGGGAGGGCGCGCCCAGGGGGGCAGGCACCCCCTGCCTCGTGGCCTCCTCATTGGTTGCTTTACATCCACTCCAAGTCCTCTGGATCACGTTTGTTCCAAAAATCACGCTCCTGAAGGTTTCATTCCGTTTGGACTCTGTTTGATATTCCTTTTCTGCGAAACACTGAAATAGGCAAAAAAACACAGCGATTTGGGCTGGGCCTCCGGTTAATAGGTTAGTCCCAAAAATAATATAAAAGTGTATAAATAAGCCCATTAAACATCCAAAACAGAATATATAATAGCATGGAGCAATCAAAAATTATAGATACGTTGGAGACGTATCAGCATCCCCAAGCTTAATTCTTGCTCGTCCTTGAGTAGGTAAATGGTAAAAACAGAATTTTTGATGTGGAATGCTTTCTAGAATATTCTTTAATGTATTTTTATCTATTGTGGCATGAATGTTTAGATCCGAAAGATTCAAGATAAAATTTTATTGTTAACATAAAAATAGTAACACTCCAAGTATGCTAATCAAGCAATTATGTCTTATCAAAATACCATAACCAAAGAAAACTTATCCCTACAAAGTCATATGGTTTGGCCATGCTTCATTTTCATCACACAAAATGCTCTCATCATGCACAACCCCAATGACAAGCCAAGCAATTGTTTCATACTTAGCCTTTTTCAAACTCTTTCAACTTTTACGCAATATATGAGCGCGAGCCATGGACATAGCACTATGGGTGGAATAGAATATGATGATTGAGATTGTGTGAGAAGACAAAAGGGAGAAAGTCTCACATTGACGCGGCTAATCAATGGGCTATGGAGATGCCCACCGATTGATGTCAATGCAAGGAGTAGGGATTGCCATGCAACGGATGCACTAGAGCTATAGATATATGAAAGCTCATCACAGAAACTAAGTGGGTGTGCATCCAACTCGCTTGCTCACGAAGACCTAGGGCATTTGAGGAAGCCCATCATTGGAATACAAGCCAAGTTCTATAATGAAAAATTCCCACCAGTATATGAAAGTGACAACATATGAGACTCTCTATCATGAAGATCATGGTGCTACTTTGAAGCACAAGTGTGGAAAAAGGATAGTAACATTGTCCCTTCTCTCTTTTCTCTCTTTTTTATTTTTTTATTTTTTATTTGGGCCTTCTTTTTTTCTTTCTTTTGGCATCTTTTCTCTTCTTTTTTCGTCCGGAGTCTCATCCCGACTTGTGGGGGAATCATAGTCTCCATCATCCTTTCCTCACTGGGACAATGCTCTAATAATGATGATCATCACACTTCTTTTTACTTATAACTCAAGAATTACAACTCAATACTTAGAACAAAATATGACTCTATGTGGATGCCTCCGGCGTTGTACTGGGATATGCAATGAATCAAGAGTGACATGTATGAAAAAATTATGAACGGTGGCTTTGCCACAAATACGATGTCAACTACATGATCATGCATGGCAATATGACAATGATGATGCGTGTCATAACAAATGGAACGGTGGAAAGTTGCATGGCAATATATCTCGAAATGGCTATGGAAATGCCATAATAGGTAGGTATGGTGGCTGTTTTGAGGAAGATATAAGGAGGCTTATGTGTGATAGAGCGTATCATATCACGGGGTTTGGATGCACCGGCGAAGTTTGCACCAACTCTCAAGGTGAGAAAGGGCAATGCAAGGTACCGAAGAGGTTAGCAATGATGGAAGGGTGAGAGTGCGTATAATCCATGGACTCAACATTAGTCATAAAGAACTCACGTACTTATTGCGAAAATCTACAAGTCATCAAAACCAAGCACTACACGCATGCTCCTAGGGGGATAGATTGGTAGGAAAAGACCATCGCTCGTCCCCGACCACCACTCATACGGAAAGCAATCAAAGAACACCCCATGCTTCAAATTTGTCACATAACGTTTACCATACGTTCATGCTACGGGACTTGCCAACTTCAACACAAGTATTCATCAATTTCACAATTACTCAACTAGCACACCTCTAATATTACCACCTTTATATCTCAAAACAATCTATCAAGCATCCAACTTCTCTTAGCATTTAAAATTTATAAGCAAAGTGAATTACCATGCTGTTCTAAAGGACTCTCAAAATGATATAAGTGAAGCATGAGAGATCAATTATTTCTATAAAATAGAACCACCGCCTTACTCTAAAAGATATAAGCGAAGCACTAGAGCAAAACATTTCCAACTCAAAAGATATAAGTGAAGCACATAGAGTATTCTAATAAATTCCAATTCATGTGTGTCTCTCCCAAAAGGTGTGTACAGCAAGGATGATTGTGGTAAACTAAAAATTAAAGACTCAAATCATACAAGACACTCCAAGCAAAACACATACCATGTGGCGAATAAAAATATAGCTCCAAGTAAGGTTACCGATGGACGAAGACGAAAGAGGGGATGCCTTCCGGGGAATCCCCAAATTTAGGCTTTTGGTTGTCCTTGGATTTTACCTTGGGGTGCCTTGGGCATCCCCAAGCTTAGGCTCTTGCCACTCCTTGTTCCATAATCCATCAAATCTTTACCCAAAACTTGAAAACTTCACAACACAAAACTTAAAAGAAAATCTTCGTGAGCTCCGTTAGTAAAAGAAAACAAACCACCACTTCAAGGTACTGTAATGAACTCATTCTTTATTTATATTGATGTTAAACCTACTGTATTCCAACTTCTATATGGTTCATAAACTCTATTACTAGCCATAGATTCATCAAAATAAGCAAACAACACACGAAAAACAGAATCTGTCAAAAACAGAACAGTCTGTAGTAATCTGTAGGTTTTGAATACTTATGGAACCCCAAAAATTCTAAAATATATTTCTGGACGTGAGGAATTCATCTATTAATCATATGCAAAAATAATTAACTAAATAGCACTCTCCAGTAAAAAATGGCAGCAATTCTCGTGAGCGCTAAAGTTTCTGTTTTTTACAGCAAGATCAAAAAGACTTTCCCCAAGTCTTCCCAACGGTTCTACTTGGCACAAACACTAATTAAACACAAAAAACACAACCAAACACAGAGGATAGATAAATTATTTATTACTAAATAGGAACAAAAATCAAGGAACAAAAATAAAATTGGGTTGCCTCCCAACAAGCGCTATCGTTTAACGCCCCTAGCTAGGCATAAAAATTTCAATGATGCTCACATGAAAGACAAGAATTGAGTCACAAAGGGAGCATAATAAAACAAGTGACAAACACATCTAAGTCTAACATACTTCCTATGCATAGGCATCTTATAGGCAAACAAATTATCAAGGCAAGCAAAAACTAGCATATGCAAGGAAACAGAAAGAAACAATAGCAATCTCAACATAACGAAAGGTAATTTAGTAACATGAAAATTTCTACAACCATATTTTCTTATCTCATAATAATTACATGTAGGATCATAAGAAAATTCAACAATATAGCTATCACAAAACATATTCTTAACACGATCCACATGTATGCAAAGTTGACACTCTTCCAAAATAGTGGGATTAAAATTAACTAAAGTCATGACCTCTCCAAACCCACTTTTATCAAAAAAATTCATAAGATTGAACATGCTCCAAATATGTGGGATCTAAAGTTGACACTCTTCCAAACCCACTCTCAATAATATTGCAAACACTATTATCAATCTCATATTCATCATGGGGCTTAAATAAATTTTCAAGATCAATAGAAGAATCACCCCAATCATGATCATTGCAACAAATAGTAGTCATAGCAAAACTAGCATCCCCGAGCTTGAGGTTTTGCATATCATTAACACAATTGACATTAATAGAATTTATAATAACATCATTGCAATCATGCTTTTCATCAAAGAAACTATCAAGTATGGGTGCAATAGCAACGATCTCATGTTTAACATAAGGAACTATAGCAAATTCATCTTCATAAATATTGGCATCATGGACAGAAGGATAGCAACCATCATGTTCATCAAGGGGTATTTCAATCAAATCATCGGAATCATAATTATTTATAGATTCATGCATATCATTATTTTCTTCCGAAGCAACGGTCATTCTTTCAATAAATTCTTTGACATAGACATTATGAGCATAGTTTTCATAGAAATATTTAAGTATGTTGAAAGAGCAAGTGCTTCCTAGGTGGTTTTGGTAATTAATGTCAACATATCTCTTGTTGGACTAACACTTTTACCTAGTATGTTTCGGATAAGTCCAACAATGAAGTGGCATGGACTAGAGGATGTGGAACCCCTTCAAAATGCTAAGGACAAAGGATTGGCTCAAGCTCCAAGCTCAAGACTCTACATTTTCTACTTTAGTGATCCAAGGTCACATTGAGTCTATGGGAAAAGCCAATACTATTAAGAAGGGATGAGGTGTTGCTTAATGGCTTGCTTGCTCAAAGTGCTTCGTGATATGCTCCAAAGCCCTCAACCACTTTCTCACTTCCAAATATGTCCCACACCAAATATCCAATTCGGCCCCACCGATTCTTTCTATCCGGAGCCACCGAGTTCAGTTGACATAGCCACTTCTAGAAACCCTAATCAGTTTGGTCTCATCGATGGGATCTCGGTCTCACCGAGATGGGCTTGCAAACTGTCTATTACCTATTGCAATATTTTTGGTCCCACCGAGATATGCAATCGGCCCCACCGAGTTTGCCTGGCCAACTCTCTGTTTCACTTATTACCCAAATCGGTCCCACCGAGTTTGAGTAATCGGTCAAACCGAGATTTGGATTTACCCTAACCCTAGCACATCGGTCCCACCGAGTTGATCCAGTCGGTCCCACTGAAAACCCTAACGGTCACTAGCTTTGCTGAATCGGTCCGACCGAGTTTAACAATTCGGTCCCACCAAGATTGGCAAGTTGTGTGTAACGGTTAGATTTTGTGTGGAGGCTATATATACCCCTCCACCACCTCTTCATTCATGGAGAGAGCCATCAGAACAAACCTACACTTCCAACCTACTTTTTCTGAGAGAGAACTACCTACACTTGTGTTGAGGCCAAGATATTCCATTCTTACCATATGAATCTTGATCTCTAGCCTTCCCCAAGTTGCTTTCCACTCAAATCTTCTTTCCACCAAATCCATATCCTGTGAGAGAGAGTTGAGTGTTGGGGAGACTATCATTTGAAGCACAAGAGCAAGGAGTTCATCATCAACACACCATTTGTTACTTCTTGGAGAGTGGTGTCTCCTAGATTGGCTAGGTGTCACTTGGGAGCCTTCGACAAGATTGTGGAGTTGAACCAAGGAGTTTGTAAGGGCAAGGAGATTGCCTACTTCGTGAAGATCTACCACTAGCGAGGCAAGTCCTTCGTGGGCGACGGCCATGGTGGGATAGACAAGGTTGCTTCTTCGTGGACCCTTCGTGGGTGGAGCCCTCTGTGGACTCGCGCAACTGTTACCCTTCGTGGGTTGAAGTCTCCATCAACGTGGATGTACGATAGCACCACCTATCGGAACCACGTCTCAAAAATCTCCGTGTCTCCAAATTGCGTTTGCACACTCCAATCTCATCTCTTTACATTCTTGCAAGTTGCATGCTTTACTTTCCACTGCTCATATACTCTTTGCATGCTTGCTTGATATGTATTGTGATTGTTAAACTTGTGCCAAAACTCCACTTCAACTTAAAGAAATTAAAAACTGCAACCTTTAGCACTTAGTGTGTAATCACCCCCCTCCAGACACCTCTTCTCGATCCTTTCAATTGGTATCAGAGCTTTGGTCTCCATTGCTTTGGTTTAAACACCATTGGAGGAAGATGGATGAGTCTAATTTGGGGAGTCTTAGACGTAGAGTGCCTATTCTTGATGGAGAATATTTTCATGAGTGGAAAAATGAAATGCTTGAGATTTTCAATGAATATCATTTGAACAAGTACATTACTAGCCCTTGTGCACCTCATGTTGATCCTTTGCATCCTACCCTTGATGAGTCTATTGACATGATCCGCAACCTTAGAACTGTTAATCTTATCATCAGAGGCTTGCCTAGAAACTTGATTGAATGTTTGCCTACTCTTGATTGTGCCTACACTATATGGAGATTTCTTGAGGAACGCTTTCCAAGTTATTCCTTGAAAAATCTAGATGAAATTCTCCATAAGTCTATTGCCTTGATTAAGATGAGTTCCAACAATCCCAAATTTGGTGACTGCTTATTTGAGCTTACTAATCTTACCAGTGCCAAAGGAGATGTTGGAATCATTAGCAATATCATTTCCAAAGCTATTAGAATTCATAAAGATAACCATAGAAATGATCATTTATCTAATGAATTACCCTCTCTAGGAATTGATCAATCACAAGATGATGTTGAACATGGATACTATGATGAGGATGATGATGACTGTCGGTGTCAAAACCGGTGGATCTCGGGTAGGGGGCCCCAAACTGTGCGTCTAAGGCGGATGGTAACAGGAGGCAAGGGACACGATGTTTACCCAGGTTCGGGCCCTCTTGATGGAGGCATTACCCTACGTCCTGCTTGATTGTTCTTGATGATATGAGTATTACAAGAGTTGATCTACCACGAGATCAAAGTGGCTAAACCCTAGAAGCTAGCCTATGGTATGATTGTATGTTGTCCTACGGACTAAACCCTCCGGTTTATATAGACACTGGATGGGGCTAGGGTTACACAAGGTCGGTTACAAAGGAGGAGATATACATATCCATTTTTCCTAGCTTGCCTTCCACGCCAAGTAGAGTCCCATCCGAACACGGGACGAAGTCTTCAATCTTGTATCTTCATAGTCCAACAGTCCGGCCAAAGGATATAGTCCGGCTGTCCGGAGACCCCCTAATCCAGGACTCCCTCAGTAGCCCCTGAACCAGGCTTCAATGACGATGAGTCCGGCGCGCAGTGTTGTCTTCGGCATTGCAAGGCGGGTTCCTCCTCCGAATACACCATGGAAGAGTTTGAATACAAGGATAGTGTCCGACCCTGCAAAATAAGTTCCACATACCACCGTAGAGAGAATTATATTTCCACAAATCTAATCTGCTGACACGTTTTGACAGCATGACATCACGCAATGGCCCGGTTATTATTCGAACCATTTTTCTTAACCAGCTCCGCACATAACACGAGGCGGTTTCCTTGACACGTCTTGTCAAAGCAGAGATCATGTTCCCCTTATAACGGGATTATCATCAATACAAACATGGGGAACCCAACCGCGCCATCAATTACGGCGCCTGGGGAATAAGCGGTTTTGCCAGGCAAGTGGGGAGACACATCGCCTCCTCCGCCCTTATAAAGGGACAAAGATTTACTTTTTTCACCCACGCCTTCTTCCTTCTCACTTACCCATTCCCGCACACTCGAGCTCTAGCGCCCAAGCTCGCGTTCTTCTTCTCAAACCACTCCAAGCATGTCCGGAGCAGGAGGCAAGTGGATGGTCTCCCCCGTCACGGAGGAGAACATCAAAAAGTTACGGGAAGCCGGATACTTGGCCGCGGATATCGCGCATCGGCTGCCAAATGCGGGGCAGATCGTCCCCACGCCCAAACCCCATGAGAGGGTAGTTTTCCTTACCCATTTCGTCCATGGACTGGGATTTCCTCTCCACCCATTTGTTCGCGGGCTCATGTTCTACCATGGGCTGGATTTTCATGATCTGGCCCCCAATTTCATCCTCAACATCTCGGCGTTTATCGTCATGTGCGAGGCCTTCCTCTGCATCAGGCCCCACTTCGGCCTATGGCTGAAAACCTTCAATGTAAAACCGAAGGTGGTGGGCGGCCAGTAAGTAGAGTGCGGAGGCGCCATGGTGGGAAAGATGCCTAATGTCACCTGGCTCGAGGGCACCTATGTGGATACCATAAAATGGTGGCAATCGGGGTGGTTCTACATCACCGAGCTGCGCGACTCCAACTGGGTGGCGGCCCCCAAATTTCGACCCGGAATCCCCACACGGCTCACCTCCTAGAAAAAGAAGGGCATGTCCTGGGGTTCTTCGGTAGAGTTGACCGGACTCCAGACCTGCATCCAGAACATGACGAACAAGAAAATCAAGCTTGTCAACGTGGTCCAGGTTATGCTCTTCCGCCGGATCCTTCCGTGTCAACGGCGGGCATTCGTTTTGTGGGAGTTCGACTCGGCCAAGTACCAGACGCTGCGAGAGCTCTACGACACGACGCACGAGGACGTCTGGAGGGTGCTGTTCAAGAGCGCCGAGATTCCTCCCTCCCTCACCGAGGACCGCGGACTCAGTGCAAAGCGCCGCGCCCATCCGGTAGGCTTTTATATCTCTTAGGGTATTTATTTGCCCTGGTTTAGTTATGTGCTGGATCTAAGTTTCCATGCCATTAACAGGACTGGATAGAGACAATGGAGCAGCTTAATTGTCCAGCCCCCCTGCCCGAAGATCCTGCAGATGCTCTTCTAACGAAGATGCTGACTCCGGCACCTTACGAGGTGCCGACAAAGAAGGCCACGGGGACACGAAAGGGTCTCCGGCGCAAGGTTATATCGGACTCATCGTCCGATGACTCTGACGCGCACTCCTCCCACGAAAACAGGGAGGAGGAGAAAAGTTCTCCCCCCAGCCGAGGGAGACAAGAAAAGGAAGGCCGACCCATCCGGGGAGGCCGAAGGGTCTAAGAAGGGAAGGACCCTCTGATACGTCCATATTGCATCATGCTTTTATATCGATATTTATTGCATTATGGGCTGTTATTTCACTTTATGTCACAATACTTATGGCTATTCTCTCTTATTTTACAAGGTTTACATAAGGAGGGAGAATGCCGGCAGCTGGAATTCTGGGCTATAAAAGGAGCAAATATTAGAGACCTATTCTGCGCAACTCCAAAAGTCCTGAAAGTCCATGGAACATCTTAAAATAAATAAAGAAAAATCCTCGCCAAAGATGAAGGCCAGGGGCCCACACCCTACTCACGAGGGTGGGGGGCGCGCCCCCCCTAGGGCACGCCCCCTACCTCGTGGGCCCCCTGGTGGCTCTCCGACGTCCATCTTCTCCTATATGAAGTCTTTCAATGAGAAAAAAAATAAAAAGGAACTTTTCGGGACGAGACTCCGCCGGCATGAGGCGGAACCTTGGCGGAACCAATCTAGAGCTCCGACAGAGCTGTTCTGCCGGGGATACTTCCCTCCGGGAGGGGGAAATCATCACCATCGTCATCACCAACGCTCCTCTCATCGAGAGAGGGCAATCTCCATCAACATCTTCACCAGCACCATCTCATCTCCAAACCCTAGTTCGTCTCTTGTATCCAATTCTTGTCTCAAAGTCCGGGATTGGTGCTAGTAGGTTGCTAGTAGTGTTGATTACTCCTTGTAGTTGATGCTAGTTGGTTTATTTGGTGGAAGATCATATGTTCAGATCCTATATGCATAATATTACCCCTCTGATTATGAACATGAATATGCTTTGTGAGTAATTATGTTTGTTCCTGAGGACAAGGGAGAAGTCTTGCTATTAGTAGTCATGTGAATTTGGTATTCGTTTGATATTTTGATAAGATGTATGTTGTCTAGCCTCTAGTGGTGTTATGTGAACGTCGACTACATAACACTTCACCATTATTTGGGCCTAGAGGAAGGCATTGGGAAGTAATAAGTAGATGATGGGTTGCTAGAGTGACAGAAGCTTAAACCCTAGTTTATGCGTTGCTTCGTAAGGAGCTGATTTGGATCCACATGTTTCATGCTATGGTTAGGTTTACCTTAATACTTTTGTTGTGGTTGAGGATGCTTGCAATAGAGGTTAATCATAAGTGGGATGCTTGTTCAAGTAAGAACAACACCCAAGCACCGGTCCACCCACATATCAAATTATCAAAGTATCGAAGACGAATCATATGAACATGATGAAACTAGCTTGATGATATTCCCATGTGTCCTCGGGAGCGCTTTTCCTTATATAAGAGTTTGTCCCGGCTTGTCCTTTGCTACAAAAAGGATTGGGACACCTTGCTGCACTTTATTTACTTTTGTTACTTGTTGCTCGTTACAATTTATGTTATCACAAAACTATCTGTTACCACTTATTTCAGTACTTGCAGAGAATACCTTGCTGAAAACCGCTTATCATTTCCTTCTGCTCCTCATTGGGTTCGACACTCTTACTTATCGAAAGGACTACGATAGATCCCCTATACTTGTGGGTCATCAAGACTCTTTTCTGGCACCGTTGCCGGGGAGTGTACCGCCTTTGGTAGGTGGAATTTGGTAAGGAAAAATTTATATAGTGTGCTGAAATTTACTGTCACTTGTTACTATGGAAAGTAATTCTCTGAGGGGCTTGTTCGGGGTATCTTCACCCCGTCCAGTAGAGCAAAGAGTTTCTCCTCAACCTACTGAACCTATTGAAAATGAAACTCCTTTTGAATTTCCTTCGGGTATGATGGAAAAACTGCTAGCTAACCCTTTTACAGGAGATGGAACAAAGCATCCTGATGAGCACTTAATATATGTGGACAAAGTTTGTGGATTATTTAAGGTTGCAGGTATACCCGATGATGTTGCTAAGAAGAAGGTCTTCCCTTTGTATTTGAAGGGAGACACATTGATATGGTACAGGCTATGTGATGATATGAAATCATGGAACTATAAAAGATTGAAATTGGAATTTCATCAAAAGTATTACCCTATGCATCTTGTTCATTGTGATCGCAATTATATATATAATTTCTGGCCTCGCAAAGGAGAAAGCATCGCTCAAGCTTGGGGGAGGCTTAAATCAATGTTATATTCATGCCCAAGCTCTCCCGAGAGAAATAATTATGCAAAATTAATATGCTCGGCTTTCTGATAACAATCGCACCATGCTCGATACTTCTTGTGCTGGCTCTTTTATGATGAAGACTACTGAATTCAGATGGAATTTATTGGATAGAATTAAACACAACTCTGAAGATTGGGACCTCGACGAAGGTAAGGAGTCAGGTATGACACCTAAGTTTGATTGTGTTAAATCTTTTATGGATACCGATATTTTCCATAAGTTTAGCACTAAATATGGACTTGACTCTGAGATAGTAGCTTCTTTCTGTGAATCTTTTGCTACTTATGTTGATCTCCCTAAGGAGAAGTGGTTTAAATATCATCCTCCCATAGAAGTAAAAGTAGTTGCACCTATTAAAGTTGAAGAAAAGACTGTCACTTATAATGATCCTATTGTTCCTACTTGTTATGTTGAGAAACCACCTTTCCTTGTTAGAATAAAGGATCATGCTAAAGCTTCAACTGTTGTTCGTAAAAGCAATATTAGAACTTATACACCTCCTGAGCAAGTTAAAGTAGAACCTAATATTGCTATTGTTAAAGATCTCTTGTCTGATAATATTGATGGGCATGTTATTCAGTTCGAAGGTGAAATTGCTAGAATTGCTAAACCTTGTGCTAAAGATAAACATAGACATGTGGTAGGCGTGCCTGTTATTTCTGTTAAAAAGGAGATCATTGTTATCATGGCTTATGTGATATGGGTGCTAGTGCTAGTGTTATACCGCATACTTTATACGAATAAATTAGGAATGAAATTGCACCTGTTGAGTTAGAAGATATTGATGTTACTATTAAACTTGCTAATAGAGATACTATTGCACCAATTGGAATTGTTAGAGATGTTGAAGTCTTGTGTGGGAAAACTAAATATCCTGCTGATTTTCTTGTTCTTACTTCTCCGCAAGATAGCTTTTGTCCCATTATATTTGGTAGACCATTCTTGAACACTGTTAATGCTAGGATAGATTGCGAAAAGAATGTTGTTACTATTGGCTTGGATGATATGGTTCATGAGTTTAATTTCTCTAAATTTAGTAAACAACATCGTGAGGAAGAATTACCTAGTAAGGATGAAATTATTGGTCTTGCTTCTATTGTCGTACCTCCTAGTGATCCTTTAGAACACTATTTGCTAGACCATGAAAATGATATGTTCATGAATGAAAGAAGGGAAATAGATGAAGTATTCTTTAAACAGGAACCTATTCTGCAACATAATTTGCCTGTTGAAATTTTAGGGGACCCTTCTCCACCTAAGGGTGATCCCGTGTTTGAGCTTAAACCGTTGCCTGATAATCTTAAATATGCTTATCTTGATGAAAAGAAGATATATCATGTTATTATTAGTGCTAACCTTTCAGAGCATGAAGAAGAAAGATTATTGAAAACTCTGAAGAAGCATCATGCGGCTATTGGATATACTATTGATGATCTTAAGGGCATCAGTCCCGCTTTATGTCAACATAAAATAAATTTGGAAGCAAATGCCAAACCAGTTCGTGATCCTCAACGACGTCTGAATCCTAAAATGAAAGAAGTGGTAAGAAAAGAAATACTAAAGCTTCTGGAGGCAGGTATAATCTATCCCGTTGCTGATAGTGAGTGGGTAAGTCATGTCCATTGTGTCCCTAAGAGGGGAGGTATTACTGTTGTTCCTAATGATAAAGATGAATTGATTCCACAAATAATTATCACAGGTTATAGGATGGTAATTGATTTCTGCAAATTAAATAAAGCTACTAAGAAAGATCATTACCCCTTACCTTTTATTGATCAAATGCTAGAAAGATTATGCAAACATACACACTATTGCTTTCTAGATGTTTATTCTGGTTTCTCTCAAATACCTGTGTCGGCTAGAGATCAATCAAAGACTACTTTTACATGCCCTTTTGGTACTTTTGCTTATAGACGTATGCCTTTTGGTTTATGTAATGCACCTGCTACCTTTCAAAGATGCATGATGGCTATATTCTCTGACTTTTGTGAAAAGATTTGTGAGGTTTTTATGGACGACTTTTTCGTCTATGGTTCCTCTTTTGATGATTGCTTGAGCAATCTTGATCGAGTTTTGCAGAGATGTGAAGAAACTAATCTTGTCTTGAATTGGGAAAAGTGCCACTTTATGGTTAATGAAGGTATCGCTTTGGGGCACAAAGTTTCTGAAAGAGGTATTGAAGTTGATAAAGCCAAGGTTGATGCTATTGAAAAGATGCCATGTCCCAAGGACATCAAAGGTATAAGAAGTTTTCTTGGTCACGCCGGATTTTACAGGAGGTTCATTAAGGATTTCTCAAAAATTTCCCGGCCTCTGACTAATTTATTGCAAAAAGATATACCATTTGTCTTTGATGATGATTGTGTAGATGCATTTGAAATACTTAAGAAAGCATTAGTCTCTGCACCTATTGTTCAGCCACCTGATTGGAACCTACCCTTTGAAATTATGTGTGATGGTAGTGATTATGATGTAGGTGCTGTTCTAGGGCAAAGAGTTGATAAGAAATTAAATGTTATTCATTATGCTAGTAAGACTCTAGACAATGCTCAAAGAAATAATGCTACTACTGAAAAAGAGCTTTTAGCAGTTGTATTTGCTTGTGATAAGTTCAGATCTTATATTGTTGATTCTAAAGTAACTATTCAAACTGATCATGCTGTGACTAAATACCTTATGGAAAAGAAAGATGCTAAGCCTAGACTTATTAGATGGGTTCTCTTGCTACAAGAATTTGATTTGCATATTGTTGATAGAAAGGGAGCTGAGAACCCCGTTGCAGACAACTTGTCTAGGTTAGAAAATATTCTTGATGACCCACTACCTATTAATGATAGCTTTCCTGATGAACAATTAAATGTTATAAGTACTTCTCATAGTACTCCATGGTATGCTGATTATGCTAATTATATTGTTGCTAAGTTTATACCACCTAGCTTCACATACCAACAAAAGAAAAAGTTCTTCTATGATTTGAGACATTACTTTTGGGATGACCCACATCTTTATAAAGAAGGAGTAGATGGTGTTATTAGACGTTGTGTACCTGAGCATGAACAGGAACAGATCCTACGCAAGTGTCATTCCGAGTCTTATGGAGGACACCACGCTGGAGATAGAACTGCACATAAGGTATTGCAATCTGGTTTTTATTGGCCTACTCTCTTCAAGGATGCCCGTAAGTTTGTCTTGTCTTGTGATGAATGCCAAAGAATTGGTAATATTAGTAGACGTCAAGAAATGCCTATGAATTATTCTCTTGTTATTGAACCGTTTGATGTTTGGGGCTTTGATTATATGGGACCTTTTACTGCCTCTAATGGATACACACATATTTTAGTTGTTGTTGATTACGTTACTAAGTGGGTAGAAGCTATTCCAACTAGTAGTGCTGATCATAACACTTCTATTAAAATGCTTAAGGAAGTTATTTTCCTGAGGTTTGGAGTCCCTAGATATTTAATGACTGATGGTGGTTCACACTTTATTCATGGTGCTTTCCGTAAAATGCTTGCTAAATATGATGTTAATCATAGAATTGCATCTCCTTACCACCCACAGTCTAGTGGTCAAGTAGAGTTGAGCAATAGAGAGCTCAAATTAATTTTTCAAAAGACTGTTAATAGGTCTAGAAAGAATTGGTCCAAAAAACTTGATGATGCATTATGGGCTTATAGAACTGCATACAAAAATCCTATGGGTATGTCTCCGTATAAAATGGTTTATGGAAAAGCATGTCAGTTACCTCTCGAACTAGAACATAAGGCATATTGGGCTATTAAAGAGCTCAACTATGATTTCAAACTTGCCGGTGAAAAGAGGTTATTTGATATTAGCTGACTCGATGAATGGAGAACCCAAGCTTACGAAAATGCCAAGTTGTTTAAAGAAAAAGTTAAAAGATGGCATGACAAAAGGATACAAAAGCGTGAGTTTAATGTAGGTGATTATGTATTGCTATACAACTCTCGTTTAAGATTTTTTGTAGGAAAACTTCTCTCTAAATGGGAAGGCCCCTATGTTATCGAAGAGGTCTATCGTTCCGGTGCCATAAAAATCAACAACTTCGAGGGCACAAATCCGAAGGTGGTAAACGGTCAAAGAATCAAACATTATATCTCAGGTAATCCCATAAATGTTGAAACCAATATTATTGAAACCGTAACCCCGGAGGAATACATAAGGGACACTTTCCGGAATATTTCAGACTCCGAAAAGGAATAGGTATGTGGTACGGTAAGTAAACCGACTCCAAAACAATTTTTAAGGCAATATTTCTCCGTTTTGGAATATTTAGAAAAACAGAAAAATAAGTAGCAGTCCGGGAAGGACACAAGGGCCCCACGAGGGTGGTTGGCGCGCCCTACCCCTCTGGGCGCGCCCCCTACCTCGTGAGCACCTCGTGTGCCTTCCGGACTCCGTTTTCTTGCTTGATACGTATTTTGGTCGGTAAAAATTCATTATATAACCTCCCAAAGGTTTTGACTCCCGTATCACGCAAATCTCATCTGTGCTTGTTTCGAGCTGTTTTCTGCCAGGGTTTTCCAGGCTAGGCATCATGTCATCTCCCTCCTCCAACAATGGTGACAACGATGCTTGGCTAATGAAGATAGATCTGAAGAGGGAAGAACCCACGAGGGTCAGCAAGGATGAAAGGATCAAGAAGGCCACGGAGGATCAAGCTCCGGCAGCAAAAGACATCCTTCAACTTGATCATAACCTTCTTACCCCAACTGAGATCGAAGCTTTCAAGATGATTGAGTTAGCTCGTATACATAACAAGTATCTCACACAAGAAAATATTTTGTTGAAGGAGCATATTGTCGCACTCAAGGGCATTATTCGCAAGCTGGAGGACCTCTTACGCTCGATGTGCGATTATCCGTCACCTCCACCTTCTTCACCGACAAAGGAGATATAATCACATGGGTATGGGCACTCCCCTTGGCAACTGCCAAGCCTGGGGGAGGTGCCCCGGTATCGTATCACAATCACAACTCCTATCTTTACCGTTTTTCTTAGTTCGATCCTATTAGTAGTATCTTGATCTAGTAGAATAAAGTTTATGGCATGATCTAGTTTTGAGTTTTGCTTTATGATCTCCCTTTGTAATCGAGTCCGTGAGCTATATATAATAAAGATTAGTGTTGATTCAAGGGCTTGATTATTTTGCCATGATCTTGGGAGAATAAAAGAAAAGAGAAAAAGAATAAAAAGAAACAAAAAGTTCATATTGATCTTATTGAGAGTAATGACTTCACATAGAAAGAGTATGATGATTAAAAGTTGTTGGGGGTTGGCAGACATAGCTTTGGTCATTGTTGCAATTAATAGGAAGTAATAAGGAAAGAGAGGTTTTCACATATAGATATATTATCATTGACATCTTTCATGATTGGGAACACTCATTAAAATATGACATGCTAAAGAGTTGATGTTGGACAAGGAAGACAACGTAATGAGTTATGTCTTTCTTATATCTGAGATAAAGTATGTTGTCATGGATCCTCTAACTTGTTTAGCTTGCCTTTCCCCCTCATGCTAGCCAAATTCTCAGCACCAAGTACAAATACTACTTGTGCTTCCAAATACCCTTAAACCAGTTTTGCCATGAGAGTCCAGCATATCTACCTATGGATTGAGTATGATCCTTCAAGTAAGTTGTCATCGGTGCAAAGCAATAAAAATTGCTCTAAATATGTATGATTGATTGGTGTGGGAGAAATAAGCTTTATACGATCTTGTGATGTGGAAGTAATAAAAGCGACGGACTGCATAATAAAGGTTCATATCACAAGGGGCAATATAAAGTGACGTTCTTTCACATTGAGATTTTATGCATCCAACCATAAAAGCGCATGGCAACCTCTGCTTCCCTCTGCGAAGGGCCTATCCTTTATTATTATCTTCTACCTTATGCAAGAGTCATGGTGATCTTCACCTTTTCTTTTTCATTTTATCCTTTGGCAAGCTCAGCATGTTGGAAAGAGCATGATATATATATATATATATATCTAATTGGATGTAGGGGAGCATGGACCATTATTCTTCACATTACCCTTGAGGTAAAAGGTTGTGGGGCAAAACTATAAGCCCCTATCTTTCTCTGTGTCCAATTAAAACTCCGTAACCACAAGTATTGCATGAGTGTTAGCAATCATGGAGGACTAAATGATAGTTGAGTATGTGGACTTGCTTTTTAGCTCTGACATAGACTCTTTCCGATGTTATGATAAATTGCAATTGCTTCAATGACTGAGATTATAGTTTGTCGGAGCCCAATAAGGTTTATGATTTATACTTTTGCATCGTGAATAGATCATCACTTGAACATAAGTAATCATATGAAAAAATCTATATATGTTGCTGTTGTGAGAATAATCATGATGCCTTCATGTCCGTATTTTATTTTTATCGACGCCTCTACCTCTAAACATGAGGACATATTTATTGTTATCGGCTTTTCGCTTGAGGAAAAGCGAGTTCTAAGCTTGGGGGAGTTGATACGTCCGTTTTGCATCATGCTTTTATATCGATATTTATTGCATCATGGACTATTATTTCACTTTATGTCACAATACTTATGGCTATTCTCTCTTATTTTACAAGGTTTAGATAAGGAGGGAGAATGCCGGCGGCTGGAATTCTGGGCTGGAAAAGGAGCAAATATTACAGACCTATTCTGTGCAACTCCAAAAGTCCTGAAACTCCACGGAACATCTTAAAATAAATAAAGAAAAATCCTCGCCAAAGATGAAGGCCAGGGGCCCACACCCTGCTCACGAGGGTGGGGGGCGCCCCCCCTAGGGCGCGCCCCTACCTCGTGGGCCCCCTGGTGGCTCTCCAACGCCCATATTCTCCTATATGAAGTCTTTCGATGAGAAAAAATAAGAAGGAACTTTTTAGGACGAGACTCCGCCGCCACGAGGCGGAACCCTGGCGGATCCAATCTAGAGCTCCGGCAGAGCTGTTCTGCCGAGGATACTTCCCTCCGGGAGGGGGAAATCATCACCATCGTCATCACCAACGCTCCTCTCATCAGGAGAGGGAAATCTCCATCAACATCTTCACCAGCACCATCTCATCTCCAAACCCTAGTTCATCTCTTGTATCCAATTCTTGTCTCAAAGTCCGGGATTGGTGCTAGTAGGTTGCTAGTAGTGTTGATTATTCCTTGCAGTTGATGCTAGTTGGTTTAATTGGTGGAAGATCATATGTTCAGATCCTATATGCATATTATTACCCCTCTGATTATGAACATGAATATGCTTTGTGAGTAATTACGTTCGTTCCTGAGGACAAGGGAGAAGTCTTGCTATGAGTAGTCATGTGAATTTGGTATTCGTTTGATATTTTGATAAGATGTATGTTGTCTAGCCTCTAGTGGTGTTATGTGAACGTCGACTACATAACACTTCACCATTATTTGGGCCTAGAGGAAGGCATTGGGAAGTAATAAGTAGATGATGGGTTGCTAGAGTGACAGAAGCTTAAACCCTAGTTTATGCGTTGCTTCATAAGGGGTTGATTTGGATCTATATGTTTCATGCTATGGTTAGGTTTATCTTAATACTTTTGTTGTAGTTGCGGATTCTTGCAATAGAGGTTAATCATAAGTGGGATGTTTGTTCAAGTAAGAACAGCACCCAAGCACCGGTCCACCCACATATCAAATTATCAAAGTATCGAACGCGAATCATATGAACGTGATGAAAACTAGCTTGACGATATTCCCATGTGTCCTCAGGAGCGCTTTTCCTATTATAAGAGTTTGTTCCGTCTTGTCCTTTGCTACAAAAGGATTGAGCCACCTTTCTGCACTTTATTTACTTTTGTTACTTGTTGCTTGTTACAATCTATCTTATCACAAAACTATCTGTTACCACTTATTTCAGTACTTGCAGAGAATACATTGCTGAAAACCGCTTATCATTTCCTTCTGCTCCTCGTTGGGTTCAACACTCTTACTTATCGAAAGGACTACGATAGATCCCCTATACTTGTGGGTCATTAGTCTACTACCCAACCTTCTTATTGCAGACGTTGTTGGGCCTCCAAGTGCAGAGATTTGTAGGACAGTAGCAAATTTCCCTCAAGTGGATGACCTAAGGTTTATCAATCCATGGGAGGCGTAGGATGAAGATGGTCTCTCTCAAACAACCCTGCAACCAAATAACAAAGAGTCTCTTGTGTCCCCAACACACCCAATACAATGGTAAATTGTATAGGTGCACTAGTTTGGCGAAGAGATGGTGATACAAGTGCAATATGGATAGTAGATAATGGTTTTTGTAATCTGAAAATATAAAAACAGCAAGGTAACTAATGGTAAAAGTGAGCACAAACGGTATTGCAATGCGTTGAAAGAAGGCCTAGGGTTCATACTTTCACTAGTGCAAGTTCTCTCAACAATAATAACATAATTGGATCATATAACTATCCCTCAACATGCAACAAAGAGTCACTCCAAAGTCACTAATAGCGGAGAACAAACGAAGAGATTATGGTAGGGTATGAAACCACCTCAAAGTTATCCTTTCTGATCGATCTATTCAAGAGTCCGTAGTAAAATAACACGAAGCTATTCTTTCCGTTCTATCTATCCTAGAGTTCGTACTAGAATAACACCTTAAGACACAAATCAACCAAAACCCTAATGTCACCTAGATACTCCAATGTCACCTCAAGTATCCATGGGTATGATTATACGATATGCATCACACAATCTCAGATTCATCTATTCAAACCAAAGTAAAGAACTTCAAAGAGTGCCCCAAAGATTCTACCGGAGAGTCAAGACGAAAACGTGTGCCAACCCCTATGCATAAGTTCACAAGGTCACGGAACTCACAAGTTGATCACCAAAACATACGTCAGGTGGATCACGTGATATCCCATTGTCACCACAGACAAGCACATGCAAGACATACATCAAGTGTTCTCAAATCCTTAAAGACTCAATCCGATAAGATAACTTCAAAGGGAAAACTCAACCCATTACAAGAGAGTAGAGGGGGAGAAACATCATAAGATCCAACTATAAT
This sequence comes from Triticum urartu, assembly GCF_003073215.2. Lineage (NCBI taxonomy): Eukaryota > Viridiplantae > Streptophyta > Magnoliopsida > Poales > Poaceae > Triticum > Triticum urartu. The sequence goes on from NC_053026.1 coordinate 584,330,987, forward strand.
AGCAAAGCTCGTGATACATCAAGATCGTACCACCTCAAGAACACGAGAGAGAGAGAGAGATCAAACACTAGCTACTGGTACATACCCTCAGCCCCGAGGGTGGACTACTCCCTCCTCGTCATGGAGAGTGCCAGGATGATGAAGATGGCCACCGGAGAGGGATTCCCCCCTCTGGCAGGGTGCCAGAACGGGTCTAGATTGGTTTTCGGTGGCTACGGAGGCTTCTGGCGGCGGAACTCCCGATCTATTGTGCTCCCTGAAGTTTTTGGGGTATATGGATATATATAGGAGGAAGAAGTACGTCGGTGGATCTCCGGGCTGTCCACAAGGCAGGGGGCGCGCCCAGGGGGGGTGGGCGCGCCCCCCACCCTCGTGGGCAGCCCGGGACTCTCCTGGTCCATCTTTGATACTCCGTGGTCTTCTTCTGGTCCAAAAATAAGTTCCGTGAAGTTTCAGGTCAATTGGACTCCGTTTGATTTTCCTTTTCTGCAATACTCTAAAACAAGGAAAAAAACAGAAACTGGCACTGGGCCCTGGGTTAATAGGTTAATCCCAAAAATAATATAAAAGTGCATAATAAAGCCCATAAACATCCAAAAGATAATATAATACCATGGAACGATCAAAAATTATATATACATTGGAGACGTATCAAACCCCATGATAAAGAATTGCCTAGTAAAGATGAAATTATTGGTCTTGCTTCTATTGCCGTGCCTCCTAGTGATCCTTTAGAACAATATTTGCTAGACCATGAAAATGATATGTTTATGAATGAAAGAAGGGAAATAGATGAAGTATTCTTTAAACAGGGACCTATCTTGAAACACAACTTGCCTGTTGAAATCCTAGGGGATCCTCCTCCACCCAAGGGTGATCCCGTGTTTGAGCTTAAACCTTTACCTGATACTCTTAAATATGCTTATCTTGATGAGAAAGAGATATATCTTGTTATTATTAGTGCTAACCTTTCAGAGCATGAAGAAAAGAAATTATTGAAAATTCTGAAGAAGCACCGTGCTGCTATTGGATATACTCTTGATGATCTTAAGGGCATTAGTCCCACTCTATGCCAGCCACTGTTCAAGATATCTTCCGATATTCTGATAAATCAGCTGATTTATCACTTACCGTTGTTTGACCGATAAGATAAATCGGCCGATAAATCAACCGATATGGCAATAAATCGGCCGATATGACGATAAACTGGCCGATTTACCCCTTATCATGGGTCGACCGATAAGTTCCCGATAAGCGATATCCCCAACATTGATGCCAGCACAAAATAAAATTGGAGAAAGACGCTAAACCAGTCGTTGATCACCAACGATGATTAAATCCTAAGATGAAAGAAGTGGTAAGAAAAGAAATACTAAAGCTTCTGGAGGCAGGTATAGTTTATCCCGTTGCTGATAGTCAGTGGGTGAGTCATGTCCATTGTGTCCCTAAGAAGGGAGGTATTATTGTGAATTGATCCCACAAAGAATTGTTACAGGTTATTGTAATTGATTTCCTCAAATTAAATAAAGCTACTAAAAAGGATCATTACCCTTTACCTTTTATTGATCAAATGGTAGAAAGATTATCCAAACATACACATTTTTGCTTTCTAGATGGTCATTCCGGTTTGTCTCAAATACCTGTATCAAAAGAGGATCAAGAAAAGACAACTTTTACTTGCCCTTTCGGTACCTTTGCTTATAGACATATGCCTTTTGGTCTATGTAATGCACCTGCTACCTTTCAAAGATGTATGACTGCTATATTGTCTGACTTTTGTGAAAAGGTTGTTGAGGTTTTCATGGATGATTTTCCCGTTTATGGAACTTCTTTTGAAGATTGCTTAAGCAACCTTGATCGAGTTTTGCAGAGATGTGAAGAAACTAATCTTGTCTTGAATTGGGAGAAGTGCCACTATATGGTTAATGAAGGTATTGCCTTGGGGCATAAAATTTCTGAAAGAGGTATTGAAGTTGATAAAGCTAAAGTTGATGCTATTGAAAAGATGTCGTGTCCTAAGGATATTAAAGGTATAAGAAGTTTCCTTGGTCATGTCGGTTTTTATAGGAGGTTCATTAAGGACTTTTCTAAAATTTCTAGTCCTCTGACTAATCTCTTACAAAAAGATGTTTCTTTTGTCTTTGATGATGATTGTGTAGAAGCATTTGAAATACTTAAGAAAGCTTTAATTTCTGCACCCATTGTTCAGCCACCTGATTGGAATTTACCCTTTGAAATTATATGTGATGCTAGTGATTATGCTGTAGGGGCTGTTCTAGGACAAAGAGTTGATAAGAAATTAAATGTTATTCAATATGCTAGTAAAACTCTAGACAATGCCCAGAGAAATTATGCTACTACTGAAAAAGAATTTTTGGCAGTTGTATTTGCTTGTGACAAGTTCGAACCTTATATTGTTTATTCTAAAGTAATTGTTCACACTGATCATGCTGCTATTAAATATCTTATGGAAAAGAAATATGCTAAACCTAGACTTATTAGATGGGTTCTCTTGCTTCAAGAATTTGATTTGCATATTATTGATAGAAAGGGAGCTGAGAACCCCGTTGTAGACAACTTGTCTAGGTTAGAGAATGTCCTTGATGACCCACTAACTATTGATGATAGCTTTCCTGATGAATAATTAGCTGTCATAAATGCTTCTCATACTGCTCCATGGTATGATGATTATGCTAATTACATTGTTGCTAAGTTTATACCACCTAGTTTTACATACCAGCAAAAGAAAAAGTTCTTCTATGATTTAAGACATTACTTTTGGGATGACCCACACCTTTATAAAGAAGGAGCAGATGGGGTTATTAGACGTTGTGTACCTGAGCATGAACATGAACATATCCTACGCAAGTGTCACTCCGAGGCTTATGGAGGAGACCATGCTGGTGATAGAACTGCACATAAGGTATTGCAATCCGGTTTTTATTGGCCTACTCTCTTCAAGGATGCCCGTAAGTATGTCTTATCTTGTGATGAATGTCAAAGAATTGGTAATATCAGTAGACGTCAAGAAATGCCTATGAACTATTCACTTGTTATTGAACCATTTGATGTTTGGGGCTTCGATTATATGGGACCGTTTCCTTCCTCTAATGGGTATACTCATATTTTAGTTGCTGTTCATTACGTTACTAAGTGGGTAGAAGCTATTCCAACTAGTAGTGCTGATCATAACACCTCTATTAAGATGCTTAAAGAAGTTATTTTTCGAGGTTTGGAGTCCCTAGATATTTAATGACTGATGGTGGTTCACATTTTATTCATGGTGCTTTTCGTAAAATGCTTGCTAAGTATGATGTTAATCATAGAATTGCATCTCCATATCATCCGCAGTCTAGTGGTCATGTAGAATTGAGTAATAGAGAGCTTAAATTAATTTTGCAAAAGACTGTTAATAGATCTAGAAAGAATTGGTCCAAGAAACTTGATGATGCATTATGGGCTTATAGAACTGGATATAAAAATCCTATTGGTATGTCTCCATATAAAATGGTTTATGGAAAAGCATGTCACTTACCTCTCGAACTAGAACATAAGGCATATTGGGCCATTAAAGAGCTCAACTATGACTTCAAACTTGCCGGTGAGAAGAGGCTTTTTGACATTAGCTCACTTGATGAATGGAGAACCCAGGCTTATGAAAATGCCAAACTGTTTAAAGAAAAAGTTAAAAGATGGCATGACAAAAGGATACAAAAGTGTGAGTTTAATGTAGGTGATTATGTATTCTATAAAAATCTCGTTTAAGATTTTTTGCAGGAAAACTTATCTCTAAATGGGAAGGTCCTTACCTCATCGAGGAGGTCTACCGTTCCGGTGCCATAAAAATCAACAACTTTTAAGGCACAAATCCGAGGGTGGTGAACGGTCAAAGAATCAAACATTATATCTCAGGTAATCCCATAAATGTTGAAACCAATGTTAGTGAAATCGTAACCCCGGAGGAATACATAAAGGACACTTTCTAGAACGTTTCACACTCCGAAAAGGAATAGGTATGAGGTACGGTAAGTAAACTGACTCCAAAATAGTTCTAATGGCAATTTTTCTCCGTTTTGGATTATTTAAGAAAATAGGAAAATAAGAAGCAGTCCGGAAAGGAAACGAGGCTTCCACGAGGGTGGACGGCGCGCCCCCTGCCTCGTGGGCACCTCGTGCGCCCTCTGGACTCTGTTTTCTTGCACGATACTTCTTTCGGTCGGTAAAAATTCATTACATATTCCCCTGAAGGTTTTGACCACCGTACCACGCAAATATCCTCTGTTTTTGTTTCGAGTTGTTTCTGCTGTAGATTTAGAGCGAGATGTCTTCTCAAGAGTCAGTCGGGGAGAGTCGGGTATCTCATCTGATACCGGGGCCAAGAGCAAACAGCGATGCTGACCACTTTGGTCCATCAACTGAGGAAGAGATGGAGGCTGACTTGAAAAGGATGGATGCCATGGAGGAGGATCAAGAAGTTACTTCTCGTTTCCGAGCTGGATTCAGGATGGGGGAACTACAGAGCTCGGCTATTCCAAACTCGGTCATTCCTTCCAACGTTAGATTTCTTTCTTATGAAAAAGAGTGTTACTTGTTCTCCCGCAGCTATGCAACATCCTTGGGTGAAAGGAGCTTTAGCTACCACGGGCAAGCTCCGTAAGGAAATAATGGACCTCAAGCGGCAAGTCAATAAGCTTGAGGAAGAGAACCGTATCCTGAGGGGCATCATCGCCAAGAATATCACATCACCACCTCCGAAGAAGGAGACATAAACACATGGGTATGGGAACTCCCCTTGGCAACTGCCAAGCTTGGGGGAGTGCCCCGGTATCGTATCACCATCATACTTTTATCTTTACCATTTTTCTTAGTTCGATCCTTTTGGTAATATCTTGATCTAGTAGAATAAAGTTTTAGTATGATCCAGTTTTGAGTTTTGCTTTATGATCCTTCTATGTAATCAAGTCCGAGAGCTTTATATAATAAATATTAGTGTTGAGTCAAGGGATTGATTATCTTGCTATGATCTTGAGGGAATTAAATAAAAGAGAAAGAATAAAAAGAAATAAAGAGATCATATAGATCTTGTGGAGAGTAATGACTTCACATATAAAGAGTATAATGAATAAAAGTTGTTGAGAGTTGACAAACATAGTTTTGGTCATCGTTGCAATTAATAGGAAGTAATAAAGAAAAAGAGGTTTTCACATATAAATATACTATCTTGGACATCTTTTATGATTGTGAGCACTCATTAAAATATGACATGCTAAGGAGTTGATGTTGGACAAGGAAGACAACGTGATGGGTTATGTTTTCTTACATCTGAAATAAATTATATTGTCATGGATCATCCAACATGTTGAGCTTGCCTTTCCCTCTCATGCTAGCCAAATTCTTTGCACAAATTAGAAATACTACTTATGCTTCCAAATATCCTTAAACCCAGTTTTTCCATGAGAGTCCACTATATCTACCTATGGATTGAGTAAGATCCTTCAAATAAGTTGTCATTGTAGCAAGCAATAAAAATTGCTCTCTAAATATGTATGATTTATTAGTGTGGAGAAAATAAGCTTTATATGATCTTGTGATGTGGAAGAAATAAAAGTGACAGACTGCATAATAAAGGTCATATCACAAGTGGCAATATAAAGTGACGTTCTTTCGCATTAAGATTTTGTGCATTCAACCATAAAAGCACATGACAACCTCTGCTTCCCTCTACGAAGGGCATATCTTTTGTTCTTGTCTAATACTTCATACAAGAGTCATGGTGATCTTCACCTTTCCTTTTTACATTTTATCCTTTGGCAAGCACAATGTGTTGGAAGGATCCTGATATATATAGCTAATTGGATGTAAGTTTTCATGAACTATTATTGTTGACATTACCCTTGAGGTAAAAGGTTGGGAGGCAGAACTATAAGCCCCTATCTTTCTCTGTGCCGATTAAAACTTCATACCCATAAATATTGTGTGAGTGTTAGCAATTGTGAAAGACTAAAAATAGTTGAGTATGTGGACTTGCTGAAAAGCTCTTATATTGACTCTTTCCGATGTTATGATAAATTGCATTTGCTTCAATGACTGAGATTATAGTTTGTTAGTTTTCAATGAAGTTTATGATTCATACTTGAAACTGTGAATGAATTGTTACTTTAGCATAAGAAATCATATGACAATATATATATATATATATATGTTGTTGGTCTAAGAATGATCATGATGCCCTCATGTCCGTATTTTATTTTATCGACACCTCTATCTCTAAACATGTGGACATATTTTTTGATTTCGGCTTTCGCTTGAGGACAAGCGAGGTCTAAGCTTGGGGGAGTTGATACGTCCATTTTGCATCATGCTTTTATATCGATATTTATTGCATTATGGGCTGTTATTTGATACGTCTCCAACGTATCTATAATTTTTGATTGCTCCATGCTATATTATCTACTATTTTAGACATTATTGGGCTTTATTATCCACTTTTATATTATTTTTGGGACTAACCTATTAACCGTAGGCCCAGCCCAGAATTGTTGTTTTTTGCCTGTTTTAGGGTTTCGAAGAAAAGGAATATCAAACGGAGTCCAAATGGAATGAAACCTTCAAAAACGTGATTTTCTCATCAGATCAGATCAAGGAGACTTGGACCCTCCGTCAAGAAAGCCACGAGGTGGTAACGATGGTGGAGGGCGCCCCCCCTAGGGCGCGCCCCCTGCCTCGTGGGCCCTTCGAAGCTCCACCGACGTACTTCTTCCTCCTATATATATATCCACGTACCCCCAAATGATCGGGGACGGAGTCAAAAACCTAATTCCACCGCCGCAACTTTCTGTATCCACGAGATCCCATCTTGGGGCCTATTCCGGAGCTCCGCCGGAGGGGGCATCGATCACGGAGGGCTTCTACATCATCATCCAAGCCCCTCCGATGAAGTGTGAGTAGTTTAGTTCAGACCTACGGGTCCATAGCTAGTAGCTAGATGGTTTCTTCTCTCTTTTTGGATCTCAATACAATGTTCTCCCCCTCTCTTGTGGAGATCTATTTGATGTAATCTTCTTTTTGCGGTGTGTTTGTTGAGACCGATGAATTGTGGGTTTATGATCAAGTCTATCTATGAATAATATTTGAATCTTCTCTGAATTCTTTTATGTATGATTGGTTATCTTTGCAAGTCTCTTCGAATAATCAGTTTGGTTTGGCCTACTAGATTGGTTGTTCTTGCCATGGGAGAAGTTCTTAGCTTTGGGTTCGATCTTGCGGTGTCCTTTCCCAGTGACAGAAGGGGCAGCAAGGCACGTATTGTATCGTTGCCATCGAGGATAACAAGATGGTTTTTTTATCATATTGCATGAAACTATCCATCTACATCATGTCATCTTGCTTAAGGCGTTACTCTGTTTTTAACTTAATACTCTAGATGCATGCTGGATAGCGGTCGATGAGTGGAGTAATAGTAATAGATGCAGAATTGTTTCGGTCTACTTGTGTCGGACATGATGCCTATATACATGATCATACCTAGATATTCTCATAACTATACTCAATTCTGTCAATTGCTCAACAGTAATTTGTTCACCCACCGTAGAATACTTATGCTCTTGAGAGAACCACTAGTGAAACCTATGGCCCCCGGGTCTCTTTCTCATCATATCAATATCCATCACTTTATTATTGCTTTGCTTTTACTTTATTTACTTTGCATCTCTATACCAAAAATACCAAAAATATTATTTGTCGGTGTACTAGAGTAGGGGTACCCTAGTATCCCGAACTTGTGCACGGGCAGTCGCAGCATCCCGCGGCAAGGCTTGCCGGGTGACCGCCAAGGTCCTCCATGGTTCCTTTGGAGCCATTCAAGAACAAAGTGTCCAAGCCAAGAAGACAAGACACCGGCAAGAGGAGCTTGCCGGGAAGGCTAACAAAAGCATCCCAAGACCCCGGCAAGAGGAGCTTGCCGGGAAGGCCACCCAAGGCATTGCAAGGAACTTGCCGCGGCACACCACGCGCCTCGGCAAGGCCCGGTGAGCGACAAGCTCCCGGACGCGACAAGACAATGACAGCGGCAAGGCGCTTGCCGCGGCAAGCCACCTCCCTGGGCCCGCGCTCCAGCACATCCACCAACGTGTCGCTCTGGGGCCCTTCCAGGCGTACGTGGCGGGAGGCTGTGCAGCCAGCGGCGTGCGGTGGCAAGCGGCGCTGACAAGATCGCCATCGTGGCGAACGGTGGCGTCCTTGGCGGTCCCTTTTCGCACTGTTTAGGCGACACAGACGGGCATTTAAGGCCCTTGTCCCCTGCCGTCAGGGTTAGGTATGATACACTATAGCAGGTAGCTGTGCCTACCACAGCACCTTTCCATTTTTGCCCTTTACCTCCGTTGCCACCTGTCGGTAACCCCTTGAGCATATAAAAGGAGGCCCGTGTGCAACATAGAGGGGGGTTCGAACACTCACGCTCGGTCTTGTTAGCTGCGGGTGTGTACTGTAGCACTCCGCGCTCCCGAGCAAGAAATCAATACAAACCACAAAGCAGGAGTAGGGTTTTACGCATCCGTGCGGCCCGAACCTGGGTAAATCGCTCGCGTGCATCACCTCGATCCGCTCTTTGCACGATCTCCGCCCCCGCCGAACCGAAAGGGACCCGGTCCGCCGGTCCCATAGGTGCCCGTGGATCAGTACCCCGGCATCTTTGGCGCGCCAGGTAGGGGGCGTCGAAGTTGTGTGAACCAGATCCGGCGTTCTCGCGAGCTAGATCTTCATCATATTCATCAACATGCCGCCGAAGAAGAAGGTTTCGGAGGCGGCTGCTCCGTCCGCGCCTTACCCACCACCGCCGGGACAAACGGCTGATGGGGCGGGCGCCGACGGAAGAACGGGCGTAGACGAGGGAGCTCACGGTGCTGCCGGGTCCAAGGGCGAGGCTGCGCTGCCCATCGGCGGCGTAGCCGGCTCCCACAACGACCGGGCGCACTCCAAGACCTCGGCGTCCGTACATGCACCGCGCCTGTCTCAGGAGGCGCGGGACCGGCAGCGTCATGGTACTCACGGTACCATGCGTTTGCTAGACCAAGATCGGGCTGGTGGATCTCGGAGCGCTCAGGACCACCATGCATGCCAACATGCTGGCACGAGCGAGGCACGGTTGCCTGGACAGGATATTGCTCCTTCTAACGTGGTTAGAAGTCCGAGCATATCCCGCTCCTCGCACCGTTCGCCACCACCGCCCGCCACTGCAGCAGAAGCTTTGGCGCGAGCTCAGCTGCTCCTAGATTACCCTCCAACGGCGGACAAGATCGACGATTGGAGGGCAACCATCCAGAGTCTCATCGGCTTCGCCAACGGCGACACTCCACGGCAACCGAGCACGTCGCAGCCGCGGCAAGCCAGCCAGGCACGAGCCGGAGACGACAAGACTGGTGGGGGTGCAACTACTATGCACTCTCCGCCCCGAAGGCCGAGATCGTCGACTCGCCGGATCCACCTCGACAGCGACTCCACCGCGTCGTCAGATCCGCGAGCTCGTCGCGATCAGCGCCAAGTTCTTCAAGAACAACAACAAGAAGACGCTCGTACTCGCATCGAGCGCCGAAGGGAAGCGCGACGTCAATCAGACCAGCGCACTGGGCCCTCTGTTGACATGCATGCGCCAGGGGAACCAGGCGACTTGCCGTACGCGGTAGGTTGCCCTGCATTCACTCGTGAGCTGTGGCAAGTCCAGTGGCCCAGCACGAAGAATTTCAAACCAGATGTACCAGAGAAGTACGACGGCAAGACGCATCCGTCGGAGTTCCTCAGCATCTACACCATCGCGGTGCAGGCTGCCGGGGGGCGGGACGACAAGATCCTTGCCAACTACTTCCCGCTGGTGCTCAAGCCCAACGTCAGGTCCTGGCTCATGCACTTGCTGGACAACTCCATATCCTCCTGGGCTGATCTATGCCATAAGTTTGTCGGCGCCTTTACAGGCGGCCACAAACCTCATGGCCAAGAAAGTGACCTTCATCTGCTCGCCCAGAAGGAAGGAGAGCCCCTGCGCAAGTACATTCAGAGGTTCAGCCGTGTATAGTATAACATCCCAGACGTCCACCCCGCTGCGGTCATCAGCGCGTTCCATCAGAACGTGCGTAACCGCAGGATGCGGGAGGAGATGGCGATGTGCAGGATCAGAGACGTCAGTGAGCTGTATGCCCTGGCCGACAAGTGTGCATGTGCTGAGGAAGGGAGGAAACTCCCCGGAGAGAAGACCAGAGCAGAAGGATCTGACAGTGAGGATGCTGCCCCGACAAAGAAAAACCGGCGGCGGAACAGGAAGAAGAAAGGCAATGAGGTGCTAGTCGTTGAGCAGTCCGGCAACGAAGGTGGCGCCAAGAAGGCCAAAGTTGGTAGCTCCAGCAAGGAGGTTGCCGCGTGCACCAACTGCCAGGCTGTGGCAATCGCCGACAAGCAGGATGGCACCGACAAGCAGTACTGCAAGATTCACCGCACCAAGGGCCATGACCTCCAGAGCTGCAAGAAGGTCGAGCAGCTTGTCCAGCAGCAAAAGGCTGAGTACGAGTGGCGAGACAAGGAGAGGGCCCAAGGAGGTGCTGGAGAATCCGGCAAGAAGCGCGCCGGCCGGGGAGGACGCCGCGGCAAGGCCAAGCAGCGGCAAGGAGACAGACCTCCCCGCGGCCGCGACAACGATGAAGACGACGACGACGAAGACATGGATGATGTTCAGACCAGTGAGCAGGAGTTCCAGAAAGCCACAGAGGTCTTGTGCGTTGACGGTGGTGCTTCTCTGCATACTTCGCACCGCCAGCTCAAGCAGTGGGTGCGGGAAGTCAATGCAGCGGAGCCACCTGTCGAGTCACGCAAGCTTCTGAAATGGTCCAGCACGCCTATCATCTTTGACATTGAGGACCACCCTGATCGCACAACTGCGGTCGGGTGCTTGCCGATGTTGGTTTCACCAACTATCCGCAACCTCAAGGTCACTAAGATGTTAGTTGAGGCGGGGCCGGCTTGAACTTGATCTCCTCCGCTGTACTCCAGAAACTCCAGATCCCTGACAGCGAGCTCGAAGAGACCGGCACATTCCAAGGAATCAACCCGGGAAGGAGCAAGCCGAAGGGGAAGGTCACGTTGCCAGTAACATTTGGCAGCGAGCTCAACTTCAGGACTGAGAGGGTCACTTTTGACGTTGCCGATATTCCATTGCCCTACAATGGAATACTTGGCCGTCCAGCACTCGCCAAGTTCATGGCAGCCTCTCACTACGCATATAACATGCTGAAGATGCCAGGCCCGATAAGCGTCATCTCTGTCCCTGGCGACAAGAAAGATGCTCTTATCTGTGCCGACAAGATCTACCGGGAAGCAGCAGCCGCAGCAGAGCGCGAGTCACTTGCCGCTGAAGCTCCCGGGGGGAAGAAGACCAAGTCCGGCAAGAGTTCTGATGCCCACTCCGGCAAGCGCACCTCTTCGGAGTGCTGCGCTGCTGTCGAGGACGCACCATCGAGCTCCACCGGCAAATGTAAGAAGACGATGGCAGCTCCGCCAGAGACGAAAAAGGTGTCCGCCAAGGAGGACGGCACTGGTGGTACCTTCACCATCAGTGCCACTCTCGACCCTAAATAGGAAAGCGCGCTCGTTGCTTTCCTGCGGGCGAATGTCGACGTGTTTGCGTGGCAACCGTCTGACATCCCCGGTGTTCCCAGGAAAGTGATTGAGCACCACCTTGCCGTTTGTCCTCATGCGCGGCCCGTCAAGCAGAAGGTTAGGAAACAAGCAGTGGAGCGCCAAGAGTTCATAGCAGAAGAGATCAAGAAGTTGGAAGCAGCAGGCCTTGTCAGAGGAGTGCTCCATCCTACGTGGTTGGCCAATCCTGTAGTCGTGCGCAAGGCAAACGGGAAATGGAGACTTTGTATCGATTTTACCGATGTTAACAAAGCTTGTCCCAAAGACCCATTTCCTTTGCCGCGCATTGACCAGATTGTTGACTCCACAGCCGGATGTGATTTGCTTTCATTTCTTGACGCATATTCAGGATATCATCAGATCTTCATGGCAGAAGAGGATGAGGAGAAGACCGCATTTATTACTCCATGTGGCACGTACTGTTTCGTACGAATGCCTTTCGGATTAAAAAATGCTGGTTCAACATTTGCAAGAGTAGTCCATGTCGCCCTTGAGCCGCAAATACACAGAAATGTGGAAGCCTACATGGATGATATAGTGGTCAAGAGCAAGGACAGGGCAACTCTAATTCAAGATTTGGACAAAACCTTTGCAAATCTGCGCAAGATCAGCCTCAAGCTCAACCCAGAGAAGTGTGTGTTTGGAGTTCCTTCCGGCAAGCTTCTCGGGTTCTTCGTGTCTCAGCGGGGAATTGAAGCCAATCCCGACAAGATCAAGGCCATTGAGCAGATTGAAGCACCCAAGCGCGTCAAGGATGTACAAAGACTTGCCGGTTGTATGGCTGCTCTCAGCAGGTTTATCTCTCGGTCTGCTGAGCGCGCCCTGCCGTTTTTCAAATTATTGAAAAAGGCAGGCCCAATGAGATGGACTCCGGAAGCGGAGGCTGCGCTGCAAGACTTGAAGAGATACCTGTCCTCCCCTCCAATACTTGTCGCACCTAAGCCACAAGAGAAGTTGCTGCTGTATATAGCGGCAACCAATCAAGTGGTTAGTGCTGCGTTAGTAGCAGAGAGGGAGGCAAATGACGATCCTGCAACCACGGCAAGCACATCCAGCGACAAGCAGGGGGCTTCCCCGACAAGCTCTGGTCCCGACAAAGATTGATCTGTGCAGATGCGAGAGGAGATACAGAAGAAGGTGGTGCAGCGCCCAGTTTACTTTGTCAGTTACCTTTTGCAGGGGGCTAGGTCAAGGTACTCTGGCGTGCAGAAATTGCTTTTCGGCCTCCTCATGGCCTCGAGAAAGCTGCGCCATTACTTCCAAGCACATGAGATCATAGTTGTCACTCGCTTTCCGCTGAAGAGGATATTACAGAATCCAGAAGCGACAGGCAGGATTGTTGAGTGGGCACTGGAACTGTCAAGCTTTGGCCTCAAGTTTGAAAGTACTTCAACTATCCAGAGCAGAGCATTGGCAGAATTTATAGCAGAATGGACGCCAACACCAGATGAAGAAATTCCAGAAACAAGCATCCCCGACAAGGAAGTAAGCAAAGAGTGGCTGATGTACTTTGATGGTGCCTTTTCGCTGCAAGGCGCCGGCGCTGGCGTGCTGCTTGTCGCACCCACCGGAGAGCACCTCAAGTACGTAGTCCAGATGCACTTTCCCAAAGAGCAAGCAACAAACAATACTGCATAGTACGAAGGCTTGCTTGCCGGTCTCAGGATCGCGGCAGACCTTGGAATCAAGAAGCTCGTTGTCAGGGGTGACTCACAACTTGTCATCCGCCAAGTAAACAAGAATTATCAGAGTCCGTTGATGGAAGCTTACGTTGACGAAGTGAGAAAGCTAGAAGAGCACTTTGACGGCCTACAAATGGAACATGTTCCAAGAGCTCAGAACGCCATTGCCGATGGCCTGTCAAAGTGCGCCGCACTTAAGTTACCTATGGAACCAGGGATCTTTGTGCTCAAGCTGACTCAGCCGTCCGTAACGCCATCAACTGGACAGAGCAAAAAGAGGAAGTTGATTTCTGGTGACTATTTACCGGCAGAGCTTCCCGAAGCCGCCGCCAAGAAGGTCCCTAAGATCAACGCCAAGAGCGCTGAGGAGCAGTCTGCTCCGGCAAGCCCTAGGGTTTGTTCCGTTGAAGCAGAAGCTCCCGACAAGTTTTGCTCCGGCAAGCTTGCCGGGGAACATCAAGCTCCGGCAGACCTGCAGGTTCTTGCCGTAGAAGCGGATGTTCCCGTAGCGACAGATTTTCCTTTAGTCCTTGTTGTCGAGCCACAAGCTCCAACATGGGCGCAGCAGATTGTCCGTTTCCTTCAGACAGGAGAACTTCCCGAAGAGCAAGAAGAAGCGGAAAGAGTAGCCCGGCAGTCAAGTATGTACCAGTTTGTCGACAAGACACTGTACAGAAGAAGACTGAACGGTGTGAAATTGAAGTGTATTCACCGGGAAGATGGACAAAAGCTGTTGGCAAAGATACATGGAGGCATATGTGGTCACCACATTGGCGCAAGAGCACTTGTCGGCAAAGCATTCTGGCAAGGTTTCTTCTGGCCAACAGCCCTCCAGGATGCAACTACACACGTAACCAAGTGTGAAGCGTGCCAGTTCCATTCCAAGCAGATACACCAACCAGCTCAAGCTCTCCAGACGACCCCTTTATCCTGGCCATTTTCGGTCTGGGGGCTCGACATCCTCGGCCCCTTTCCCCGAGCTGTCGGGGGCTTTGAGTACTTGTACGTTGCAATCGACAAGTTCACAAAGTGGCCGGAAGTGGAACCAGTGAGGAAGGTGACCGCACAGTCAGGCGTCAAGTTCTTCAGGTCGATTGTTTGCCGCTTCGGGATCCCTAACAGGATAATCACCGACAACGGTACACAATTCACGAGCCGCACCTTCATGCAGTACGTCCAAGATCTTGGCGCCAAGGTCTGCTTCGCTTCTGTTGCTCACCCGAGAAGCAACGGTCAAGCGGAGAGGGCAAATGCTGAAGTGCTGCGCGGGCTCAAGACCAGGACTTTCGACAGGCTGCACAAGTGCGGGAAAAACTGGATCGAGGAGCTGCCGGTGGTTCTTTGGTCGATCAGAACGACACCAAATCGAGCCACTGGCCAGACACCTTTCGCTCTAGTCTATGGAGCAGAGGCAGTTATCCCCACGGAACTCGTATACGGGTCACCTCGAGTGCTCGCTTATGATGAGCTTGAGCAAGAGCAGCCGCGACAAGATGACGCGCTGCTCCTTGAGGAAGATCGTCTTCAGGCTGCTGTGCGAGCTGCTCGGTACCAGCAAGCTTTGCGCCGCTACCATATCTGCAAAGTTAATGCCAGAAGTTTCAAGGAAGGCGACCATGTTCTTCGGCGTGTTCAGTCCGCCAAGAATTCAACAAGTTGACGCCAAAGTGGGAAGGCCCTTACCGGGTGAAACGAGTCACTAGGCCTGGCGCTATCCGCCTTGAGACCGAAGATGGCTTTCCGGTGAGCAACTCGTGGAATATTGAGCATCTTCGTAAGTTTTACCCGTAAGGCGCGGTTGCCGGAACCTGTTCCGGCAACCACCTTTTGTACAAGTCTTGCCGCTGTTGCATGTAATCCTTTGTACAAAGCTGAGCGCAGACCCCGTGCATAAGTAAAGCTCATGTGCTCCGCACATTTTGTCATTTTCATGCTTCCTATTTTTTGCATGTGTTATCTGACATTTTGTGCAGCACCTACTCCCCGGTAAGCAGTAATGAGCTGCAGGGCTCCATATCATTATTTTCTCTTCTTTCTTTTTTCCAAGGAAAGGAAGGTTCCCTCGCCCACAAGTTTGCCGGGGGGGGGGGGGGGAAAGAAGAAGATAATGGTATGGACCAGGCGTCGTTCAAGAAAGTTTCAACTTGCCAGGAAGCAAACAAAAGAAAAGCTAAGTTGCCAAAGTTTGAGCAATCAGATTTTTAAATTTTTTAAGTTATCTCCCTTGAATGACCGCACTTTGTATGGAAAACCTGTGCGCGGAGGAACCGACTCGTAGCTAGTAGCGCCTTTACTTTGTTTCGAGTCCGCTCAACAACTTAAGTGAGCTGCTAGCGCCCTTACTTTGTTTCGAGTCCGCTCAACAACTTAAGTGAGCCGCTAGCGCCCTTACTTTGTTTCGAGTCCGCTCAACAACTTAAGTGAGCTGCAACTAGTTGCGACAAGGTTTCTTGTCGGCAGCGGCACCGCCAGCAGGCTGCTGACGTCCCACACTCAGCGCTCGCGGCTCAAGTGCCGGCACCGGCAAGTTCCCTAAAAGCGTAGGGTAAAAAGACATACAAAGGGAGGAATCAAGTAAAGGGAATAACATTGCAATCACTACCCAGAATAAAGTTATATTACAAAGATAGCTTGTCGCAGCTCTAATAGATTGTTTTCATAACATGATAAACAGTGACAAGGGAAGAAGAAATGGGTGGCCTAATCTACGCGATCGCCTTCAACCCTCTTGATCCCGCTCACCTTGTCCACAATGGGTGCGACAAGGGCCTTGAGCTCCTCCAGATCAGCTTCTGGCGGCAAGGTCCTGAGGATGTTGGTGAGGTGGAGGCCCGGATTGCGGAAGGCCACCTTCATCAACACTTTCTGGAGGGCCCCTGCGCAGATCTTGCGCGACTCGTCAGCCAGTTGCTTGGGGATCCTCTCCCGGAGTCGCTGGAGGGCCGTCGCTACGCCCTTGAAGAACAGAACGAGCTTGGCGCTGGGTTGGAGGTTGTCGTCGGAGGGATACCCGAGATCCTCCATCCCCAGTTGCGCCAGCTCCTTGTCGATGTCCGTGGCGGCGTTCACAAGACTCTCCGTCCAGTGCGTCACGGTCTCCCTGAAGGCGTTCTGGGCGGCGGCAGCACTCTCCAGCAGCGCCTTGTCGGCCTTGATTTCCTCCTTCAAGGCCGCCTCGCACTTCTTGGCGCTGTCTAGAGTCTTGGTCAAAGTGGTTAGCTTCAACTCAAGATCCACGTTGGAGACCTTGGCGGCGCTGAGCTCCTTGCCCTTCTCGGAGAGATCGGCCTCCAGCCGCGCCACCTTCGTCTTCAACTCCTCCTTGGTGGCCTCGGCGGCGGCGGCAGCGTCCTCCGCTTGCTTGAGGTCTCCGCCAAGTTTCTCCTCGCGCGAGGCAAGCTCCTCCTCGTGGGCGTCAAGATTGACCTTCCGCTGCGCCAGCTCGCCCTCCTCCGCGGCTAGCTTCACAGCGGCAAGTCGCTGGCGCTCTTCGGCTTCGGCCTTCTCGAGGAGAAAGGCATTCTGCGCTTCAACGAGCTGCTCCCGCTCCTCCGCCAGGGATCGGAGGGCTTCTCGGTGGAAACCCCCGAGCTCTTCCGCGCGCTTTTCAATGTCTGCTCCCGCCTTCGCGACAAGCGCCTCGCGGGACTCCAGCTTGGCTTGTCGCGCACGGTAGAGCGACATCAACTTCCGCAGCAGCCGCTCTTCTTCGGGCTCGTTGCTGCTGCTGCTTGGCGCGTTGACCAGCGTCAGCCCCGCGGAGGCAAGCACTTCTCCGTCGAAGATCTCCCCCTCGACCGGCGCTCTGGAGCTTGATGCCCAGGGAAGATTGATGAAGACGTCGTCGCCGGCCTTCAAATAGACGCCCGGCTGGGGCTCCTCGGAGCTTGGCGCTGCGGTTTCGGCGGACGGGTCGGCGGTCGGCGTAGCGCCTGGCGCTCCTGCGGCCTCTGGGCCGTCAGTACGATCGCCAGACCCCTCGCCAGTTGCAGCGGCGGCGGCCTTGGCGGCCTCTGCGCCGGCGGCATCTCCAGCACCAGTTGCCTCGTCGGCGGCGACCTGGTTTCCATCTGCTCCGCAGCGGATGGATCTGTCGGCCGGAAAAGGGGGAAGGGTCAAGCAAAATCCAGCAAAAACTCAAGAAGATCAAAAGAAGAAGAACCCAAGGGAAGTTTTGAAGCAAGAGGAGTACCTGCACCAGGTTCTGCAGTTGTGGTCTCCGCCGTCGGGGGGCCGCTGGTGCTGTCCCTTGCCGGAGAACCCTCCCTTGCCGGAGACTTCTCCCTTACCGGGAAGCCCTCCCTTGCCGGAGACTTCTCCCTTACCGGGAAGCCCTCCCTTGCCGGAGACTTCTCCCTTACCGGGAAGCCCTCCCTTGCCGGAGAATTCTCCCTTGTCGGGGGATTCTCCCTGGGCTCCTGGTGGGGCTGCTCGGCTCCTACACAAGTCAACAAGCAGATATCAGCAAAGACAAGTACCCAAGCGCGCCTCGCAGTAGAAAGTAAATCATATACTTACGCTGGGGGCTGCCCTGGAGAGAAGTCGCCGGGTCCGGCAAGGTTGTCTCGGGCGCGCCACCTGCTGTCGCAGTGGGCTCGTCCTCGATGACGATCACCGGGATCTTAGCTCTCTTTGCCGCTCTCTGGGCCAGAGTCCTGAAGAGGAACAGGTTCAGTGAAAAGCAAGACAAAACAACAAGAATTGAAGAACTATAAGTACAGCAAGAGAAGCTTACTCTTCTTCTTCTTCCTCGTCGGAGCTGAACGTGGAGAATTCGAAGTCCGGCGCGTGCCCGGCGTGAGGAGGCGGAGGGGTAGCTTCCCTTGGCCGCTTGGCGGGAGCGGTGGCGGTGGTCTGAGACGACCCCGCTCCGGCTGTCGGCGGGGCGTGAGTAGCGGCAGGGACTGAAGCGGTGGTCCGGCTAGCCTCCGCTCCAGTTGCCGTCGCAGCATGAGGCGCTCCCGCGGCAACGGTGTTTGCCGCGGTAGAGCGTGTCACGCGGCGCGGTGACTGTTGACCCGCTTGCCGCTCCGCCACGTCACCGGCCTTGCGGAGACGCCTTCTTGGTGGGGATGGAGGCTCTGCTTGCGGCAAGCTGCTCGAAGATGAGGAGGAAGAAGAGTTGATTTCCAACGAGTCGCTCGTGTCCTTGGCGGGCTCGCTCGGCTCGGCGTCACGCCCGGCAAGCTCCTTCTTGCCGGCGGGCTCCCCTCGCTCGGCATGGCTTGCCGCTTCCGCTGCATCAGCCTCCTCCACAGTGAATCCGAACTCGCCCGCGGCTGCGGCTGCCGCTGCCTCTTCCAGCCTGGTGGCAATGAGCGCCATCTCCGCATCGGTGGTGTCGCGGGTGAGGCCGTCCTTCTCGTCGGGGCGGATTGGCACCTCCACCAAGTCGTCGAAGAACTGCTGAACGACCTCGTCTGCAGGCTCCTGCCAAGTTGGCACAATCCCGTGCGATTCGCACTCCGGCATCATTGGACGGATGCGGTCGAGCGCGGAATTGTTGCACAACGGAACGACGCCCCCCGGCAACCTGAACACCTCGGGATGTTGGGGGTCATATTTGAAGAGCTCCTGGAGCATTGCGTTGAGCTCCAGGACTGTAAAGTTGTAGTTGAGGCCCGGCCGCAGCCTCATGATGTCTACCGCGTTCTTGAACTCCCAAGTGGGCCTCCCCCGTCCCTGCAGGGGGGCGATGCGGCGGCGAAGGAAGTCTGCGCCAACAGCGCCAACAGTAAGCCCGGCAAGCCTGAGGCGCAAGATCCTGGTGACGGCAATCTTCAGCCTGTCGTCTTCCGGGGCCACGTCGCTCCAATCGCTGCCGCGTGCTACTGGGGTTCGGCGCCGGGTGGTGAATGGCTGCGGGCTCTCCTCGTCAATCCAGCACCAATCTGCCCTCCACTCCTCCCACTTGCCGCGGAATTCTCCCTCCAGATACGTTTCCTTCTTACCGGCCCTTGAGATCCAGGCGATTCCGCCGGATAGAGCCTCTCCTCTCTCTACTCGGGGTATGAAGAAGTGGCGGAAGAGGGCTACGTTGGGAAGGACTCCGACAAAGTTTTCGCAGAGATGTGCGAAAACTGCCATGGTCAGGACGGCATTGGGGGTGAAGTCAAGAAGGTGGAATCCGTAGGTATTCATGATGTCGCAGAAGAAATCAGAGAAAGGCGGGCAGAGCCCGCAGTAGAAGAACAGAGCAAAAAAGGGGTATCCATTCGGAGCCTTCTTCCAAGCGGCTGCGGGGAGTACCTTTGTGCGCGGATGCGCGCGCGTCTCCGCCGACCAGAAAAGGTAGTAGTTCTCCCTCAGCTCCTTCGCGCCAAGCTTGGGGGGGAAGACGGACCGCTCCTTCCGCAGCGTCGCGAGCCGCTGCGCCTCGGTCGACTTCACGGTCTTCCCCTTGTCGGCTTTTGGAGCCATGGCGGAAGCAGTGGAGGAGGTCGACGGCGTTGGTGATGCTGGCGGCGATGGGGGGCGGGGCGCTGCTCTCTCTCTCTCTCTGCTCTGGGAAGGCGAGGGAGCGGCGGAGATTTCTGAGATTGGAAACAGCAACGGGCGAATGGGCGAACTGCCCCTGTTTCCCCTGCTTATAAAGGGGGAGGGGGCGGACGTTCCGCATTTCCGAATAAAGAAACCCCCACGATCTCTCCCACGATGCCGCATTCGACGCGTGCCATTCGGGGAGGGCGCGGTGGATACGGAGTAAGATACGGCGTAACCTAGGCCGCGCGTGCCCGTGCCCTGTTTTGGGTCTGGCCCAACAGCGCTCGGCACCGTGTATGGCCCAGGCCCGGGGGCTCCTGTCGGTGTACTAGAGTAGGGGTACCCTAGTATCCCGAACTTGTGCACGGGCAGTCGCAGCATCCCGCGGCAAGGCTTGCCGGGTGACCGCCAAGGTCCTCCGTGGTTCCTTTGGAGCCATTCAAGAACAAAGTGTCCAAGCCAAGAAGACAAGACCCCGGCAAGAGGAGCTTGCCGGGAAGGCTAACAAAAGCATCCCAAGACCCCGGCAAGAGGAGCTTGCCGGGAAGGCCACCCAAGGCATTGCAAGGAACTTGCCGCGGCGCACCACGCGCCCCGGCAAGGCCCGGTGAGCGACAAGCTCCCGGATGCGACAAGACAACGACAGTGGCAAGGCGCTTGCCGCGGCAAGCCACCTCCCTGGGCCCGCGCTCCAGCACATCCACCAACGTGTCGCTCTGGGGCCCTTCCAGGCGTACGTGGCGGGAGGCTGTGCAGCCAGCGGCGTGCGGTGGCAAGCGGCGCTGACAAGATCGCCATCGTGGCGAACGGTGGCGTCCCTGGCGGTCCCTTTTCGCACTGTTTAGGCGACACAGACGGGCATTTAAGGCCATTGTCCCCTGCCGTCAGGGTTAGGTATGATACACTGTAGCAGGTAGATGTGCCTACCACAGCACCTTTCCATTTTTGCCCTTTACCTCCGTTGCCACCTGTCGGTAACCCCTTGAGCATATAAAAGGAGGCCCGTGTGCAACATAGAGGGGGGTTCGAACACTCACGCTCGGTCTTGTTAGCTGCGGGTGTGTACTGTAGCACTCCGCGCTCCCGAGCAAGAAATCAATACAAACCACAAAGCAGGAGTAGGGTTTTACGCATCCGTGCGGCCCGAACCTGGGTAAATCGCTCGCGTGCATCGCCTCGATCCGCTCTTTGCACGATCTCCGCCCCCGCCGAACCGAAAGGGACCCGGTCCGCCGGTCCCATAGGTGCCCGTGGATCAGTACCCCGGCATTATTTATCATCTCTATCAGATCTCACTTTCGTAACTGACCGTGAAGGGATTGACAACCCCTAAGCGCGTTGGTTGCGTTGAGCTATTGTTTTTGTGTAGGTACGAGGGACTCGAGCGTAGCCTCCTACTGGATTGATACATTGGTTCTCAAAAACTGAGGGAAATACTTATGCTACATTGCTGCATCATTCCTTCCTCTTCGGGGAAATCCAACGCAGTGCTCAAGAGGTAGCATTATTACACATTATGTCACAATAGTTATGTCTATTCTCTCTTATTTTACAAGGTTTACATGAAGAGGGGGAATGCCGGCAGCTAGAATTCTGGGCTGGAAAAGGAGCAAATATTAGAGACCTATTCTGCACATCTCCAAAAGTCCTGAAACTTCATGGGAGGATGTTTCAGAATATATATAAAATATTGGGCATAAGAAGTACCAGAGGGGGGCCACCCACCATCCACGAGGGTGGGGGGCGTGCCCTACCCCCCTGGGCGCGCCCCCTAACTCGTGGGCCCTGATACGTCTCCAACGTATCTATAATTTTTGATTGCTCCATGCTATTGTATTATCTATTTTGGATGTTAATGGGCTTTATTTTACACTTTTACATCATTTTTGGGACTAACCTACTAACCGGAGGACCAACCCAAATTGCTATTTTTTGGCCTATTTTAGGGTTTTGAAGAAAAGGAATATCAAACGGAGTCCAAACGGAATGAAACCTTCGGGAACATGATTTTCTCAACAAACGTGATCCAGGAGACTTTGAGTGGGCGTCAAGAAACAACAAAGGAAGCCACGAGGCAGGGGGCGCGCCTACCCCCTGGGCGCGCCCTCCACCCTCGTGGGGCCCCCGTTGCTCCACCGACGTACTTCTTCCTCCTATATAAGTCCATGTACCCCCCCCCCCCAAACATCCAGGAGAACCATGCTACGTCTTGAGCTTGCATTGGTTTTCCCCGAAGAGGAAGGGATGATGCAGCAGAGTAGCGTAAGTATTTCCCTCAGTTTTTGAGAACCAAGGTATCAATCCAGTAGGAGCCCACGCTCAAGTCCCTCGTACCTACACAAAGCGATAGCTACTCACAACCAACACGATTAGGGGTTGTCAAGCCCTTCATGGTCACTTACGAGAGTGAGATTTGATAGATAGAATATTTTTGGTATTTTTGATATAAAGATGCAAAGTAAAAGGTAAAAGCAAAGTAAATAGCAAAACAATATAAAAGTGATGGAGATTGATATGATGAGAATAGACCCGGGGGCCATAGGTTTCACTAGTGGCTTCTCTCAAGAGCATAAGTATTCTACGGTGGGTGAACAAATTACTGTTGAGCAATTGATAGAATTGTGCATAATTATGAAAATATCTAGGCATGATCATGTATATAGGCATCACGTCCGTGACAAGTAGATCGAAACGATTCTGCATCTACTACTATTACTCCACTCATCGACCGCTATCCAGCATGCATCTAGAGTATTAAGTTAAAAACAGAGTAACGCCTTAAGCAAGATGACATGATGTAGAGAGATAAATTCATGCAATATGAAATAAACCCCATCTTGTTATCCTCGATGGCAACGATACAATACGTGCCTTGCTGCCCCTTCTGTCACTGGGTAAGGACACCGCAAGATCGAACCCAAAGCTAAGCACTTCTCCCATGGCAAGAACTACCAATCTAGTTGGCCAAACCAAACGGATAATTCGAAGAGACTTGCAAAGATAACCAATCATGCATAAAAGAATTCAGAGAAGATTCAAATATTATTCATAGATAGACTTGATCATAAACCCACAATTCATCGGTCTCAACAAACACATCGCAAAAAGAAGATTACATCGAATAGATCTCCACAAGAGAGGGGGAGAACTTTGTATTGAGATTCAAAGAGAGAGAAGAAGCCATCTAGCTACTAACTATGGTCCCGAAGGTCTGAGGTAAACTACTCACACTTCATCGGAGGGGCTAGGATGATGTAGAAGCCCTCCGTGATGACGGCCCTCTTCCGGCGGAGCTCCGGAACAGGCCCCAAGATGGGATCTCATGGATATAGAAAGTTGCGGCGGTGGAATTAGGTTTTTGGCTCCTGTTCTGATCGTTTGGGGGTACGTGTGTATATATAGGAGGAAGGAGTACGTCGGTGGAGCACTGAGGGGCCCACGAGGCAGGGGGCGCGCCCTAGGGGGGGCGCCCCCCACCCTCGTGACCACCTCTTTGATCCCTTGCAGTAGGGTCCAAGTCTCCTGGATCACGTTTGTTGAGAAAATCACGTTTCTGAAGATGTTATTCCGTTTGGACTCCGTTTGATATTCCGTTTATCCGAAACACTGAAATAGGCAAAAAAACAACAATTCTGGGCTGGGCCTCTGGTTAATAGGTTAGTCCCAAAAATAATATAAAAGTGGAAAATAAAGCCCAATATAGTCCAAAACAGTAGATAATATAGCATGGAGCAATCAAAAATTATAGATACGTTGGAGACGTACCAAGCATCCCCAAGCTTAATTCCTGCTCGTCCTTGAGTAGGTAAATGACAGAAAGAGAATTTTTGATGTGGAGTGCTACTTGGCATAATTTAAATGCAAATCTTATTAATTGTGGTATGAATATTCAGATTAGAAAGATTCAAGACAAAAGTTTATATTGACATAGAAAATAATAATACTTCAAGTATACTAACAAAGCAATTATGTCTTCTCAAAATAACATGGCCAAAGAAAGTTATCCCTACAAAATCATATAGTCTGGCTATGCTCCATCTTCCCCACACAAAGTATTTAAATCATGCACAACCCCAATGACAAGCCAAGCAATTGTTTCATACTCTAACTTTTTCAAAACTTTTTCAATCTTCACGCAATACATGGGGTTGAGCCATGGATATAGCACTATAGGTGGAATAGAATGGTGGTTGTGGAGAAGACAAAAAGGAGAAGATAGTCTCACATCAACTAGGCGTATCAACGGGCTATGGAGATGCCCATCGATAGATATCAATGTGAGTGAGTAGGGATTGCCATGCAACGGATGCACTAGAGCTATAAATGTATGAAAGCTCAACAAAAGAAACTAGTGGGTGTGCATCCAACTTGCTTGCTCACGAAGACCTAGGGCAATTTGAGGAAGCCCATCATTGGAATATACAAGCCAAGTTCTATAACGTAAAATTCCCACTAGTATATGAAAGTGACAATATATGAGACTCTCTATATGAAGAACATGGTGCTACTTTGAAGCACAATATATGAGACTTGCTATATCATGGTGCTACTTTGAAGCACAAGTGTGGAAAAAAAGGATAGTAGCATTGCCCCTTTTTTATTTATTTACATTTTTTGGGCCTTCTTTTTTTCTTTGGCCTTTCTCTTTTTTGGGACAATGCTCTATTGAATGATGATCATCACACTTCTATTTATTTACAACTCAATGATTACAACTCGATACTAAAACAAAGTATGACTCTATATGAATGCCTCCGGCGGTGTACCGGGATATGCAATGAATCAAGAGTGGCAAGTATGAAAGAATTATGAACGGTGGCTTTGCCACAAATACTATGTCAACTACATGATCATGCTAAGCAATATGGCAATGATGGATGTGTCATGATGAACTAGATGGTGGAAAGTTTCATGGCAATATATCTCGGAATGGCTATGGAAATGCCATAATAGGTAGGTATGGTGGCTGTTTTGAGGAAGGTATATGGTAGGTGTATGATACCGGTGAAAGGTGCGCGGTATTAGAGAGGCTAGCAAGGGTGGAAGGGTGGGAGTGAGTATAATCCATGGACTCAACATTAGTCATAAAGAACTCATATACTTATTGCAAAAATTTAGAAGTTATCAAAGCAAAGTATTACGCGCATGCTCCTAGGGGGATAGATTGGTAGGAAAAGACCATCGCTCGTCCCCGACCGCCACTCATAAGGAAGACAATCAATAAATAAATCATGCTCCGACTTCATCACATAACGGTTCACCATACGTGCATGCTACGGGAATCACAAACTTCAACACAAGTATTTTTTAAATTCAGAACTACTCAATAGCATGACTTTAATATTATCACATCCATATCTCAAAACAATTATCATGCTTCAATCTTTTCTTATTATTCAACACACTCAAAAGAAAGTTTCACAAATCTTGAATACCAAGCATATTATTATTAGGAAAATTACCATGCTATTAAGAGACTCTCAAATTAATTTAAGTGAAGCATGAGAGATCAATAGTTTCTTTAAAATGAATCCACCGCCGTGCTCTAAAAGATCTAAGTGAAGCACATAGAGCAAAATTATCTAGCTCGAAAGATATAAGTGAAGCACATAAAGCATTCTATTAAATTTTAATTAATGTATGACTCTCTCAAAAGGTGTGTACAGCAAGGATGATTTTGGCATACTAACAAACAAAGACACAAATAATACAAGACGCTCCTGAAGGAAATATGCCCTAGAGGCAATAATAAAGTTATTATTTATTTCCTTATAATCATGATAAAAGGTTTATTATTCATGCTAGAATTGTATTAACTGGAAACATAATACATGTGTGAATACATAGACAAACAAAGTGTCACTAGTATGCCTCTACTTGACTAGCTCGTTAATCAAAGATGGTTATGTTTCCTAACCATGAACAATGAGTTGTTATTTGATTAACGGGATCACATCATTAAGAGAATGATCTGATTGACATGACCCATTCCATTAGCTTAGCACCCGATCGTTTAGTATGTTGCTATTGCTTTCTTCATGACTTATACATGTTCCTGTAACTATGAGATTATGCAACTCCCGTTTACCGGAGGAACACTTTGGGTACTACCAAACGTCACAACGTAACTGGGTGATTATAAAGGAGTACTACAGGTGTCTCCAAAGGTACATGTTGGGTTGGCGTATTTCGAGATTAGGTTTTGTCACTCCGATTGTCGGAGAGGTATCTCTGGGCCCTCTCGGTAATGCACATCACATAAGCCTTGCAAGCATTGCAACTAATGAGTTAGTTGCGGGATGATGTATTACAGAACGAGTAAAGAGACTTGCCGGTAACGAGATTGAACTAGGTATTGGATACCGACGATCGAATCTCGGGCAAGTAACATACCGATGACAAAGGGAACAAGGTATGTTGTTATGCGGTCTGACCGATAAAGATCTTTGTAGAATATGTAGGAGCCAATATGGGCATCCAGGTCCCGCTATTGGTTATTGACCGGAGACGTGTCTCGGTCATGTCTACATTGTTCTCGAACCCATAGGGTCCGCACGCTTAAGGTTACGATGACAGTTATATTATGAGTTTAGGCATTTTGATGTACCGAAGGTTGTTAGGAGTCCCGGATGTGATCACAGACATGACGAGGAGTCTCGAAATGGTCGAGACGTAAAGATTGATATATTGGAAGCCTATGTTTGGATATCGGAAGTGTTCCGGGTGAAATCGGGATTTTACCGGAGTACCGGGAAGGTTACCGGAACCCCCCGGGAGCTAAATGGGCCATGATGGGCCTTAGTGGAAAAGAGAAGAGGCAGCCCTACATGGGCTGCGCGCCTCCCCCTTCCCCTAGTCCTATTAGGACTAGGAGAGGTGGCCGGCCCCCTCTCTCTCTTTTCCCCCTCCGCGAATCCTATTCCAACTAGGATTGGGGGGGGGGAATCCTACTCCCAGAGGGAGTAGGACTCTCCTGGCGCGCCACACCTTGGCCGGCCAGCCTCCCCCCTCTAGTCCTTTATATACTGAGGCAGAGGCACCCTAGAACACACAAGTTGATCCACGTGATCTATTCCTTAGCCGTGTGCGGTGCCCCAGCCACCATATTCCTCGATAATACTGTAGCGGAGTTTAGGCGAAGCCCTGCTGTTGTAGTGCATAAAGATCATCACCACGCCGTCGTGCTGACAGAACTCTTCCCCGACACTTTGCTGGATCGGAGTCCGGGGATCGTCATCGAGCTGAACGTGTGCTCGAACTCGGAGGTGCCATAGTTTCGGTGCTTGATCGGTTGGACCGTGAAGACGTACGACTACTTCCTCTACATTGTGTCAACGCTTCCGCAGTCGGTCTGCGTGGGTACGTAGACAACACTCTCCCCTCTCGTTGCTATGCATCACATGATCTTGCGTGTGCGTAGGAAATTTTTTGAAATTACTGCGAAACCCAACAGTGGCATCCGAGCCTAGGTTATTTATGTTGATGTTATATGCACGAGTAGAACACAAGTGAGTTGTGGGCGATATAAGTCATACTGCCTACCAGCATGTCATACTTTGGTTCGGCGGCATTGTTGGACGAGACGACCCGGACCAACATTATGCGTACGCTTACGCGAGACCGGTTCCCCCGACGTGCTTTGCACATAGGTGGCTTGCGGGTGACTGTCTCTCCAACTTTGGTTGAACCAAGTGTGGCTATGCCCGGTCCTTGCGAAGGTTAAAATGGAGTCTATTTGACAAACTATCGTTGTGGTTTTGATGCGTAGGTGAGATTGGTTCTTGCTTAAGCCCGTAGCAGCCACGTAAAACTTGCAACAACAAAGTAGAGGACGTCTAACTTGTTTTTGCAGGGCATGTTGTGATGTGATATGGTCAAGACATGATGCTGAATTTTATTGTATGAGATTATCATGTTTTGTAACCGAGTTATCGGCAACTGGCAGGAGCCATATGGTTGTCGCTTTATTGTATGCAATGCAATCGCGATGTAATGCTTTACCTTATTACTAAGCGGTAGTGATAGTCGTAGAAGCATAAGCTTGGTGAGACGACAACGATGCTACGATGGAGATCAATGTGTCACGCCGGTGACGATGGTGATCATGACGGTGCTTCGGAGATGGAGATCACAAGCACAAGATGATGATGGCCATATCATATCACTTATATTGATTGCATGTGATGTTTATCCTTTTATGCATCTTATCTTGCTTTGATTGACAGTAGCATTATAAGATGATCTCTCACTAAATTATCAAGAAGTGTTCTCCCTGAGTATGCACCGTTGCGAAAGTTCTTCGTGCTGAGACACCACGTGATGATCGGGTGTGATAGGTTCTACGTTCAAATACAACGGGTGCAAAACAGTTGCACAAGCGGAATACTCAGGTTATACTTGACGAGCCAAGCATATACAGATATGGCCTCGGAACACGGAGACCGAAAGGTCGAGCGTGAATCATATAGTAGATATGATCAACACAACGATGTTCACCATTGAAAACTACTCCATCTCACGTGATGATCGGTTATGGTTTAGTTGATTTGGATCACGTAATCACTTAGAGGATTAGAGGGATGTCTATCTAAGTGGGAGTTCTTTAATTAATTTGATTAACTGAACTTAAATTTATCATGAAACTTAGTACCTGATTAGTATCTTGCTTGTTTATGTTTGATTGTAGATAGATGGCTCGTGCTGTTGTTCCGTTGAATTTTAATGCGTTCCTTGAGAAAGCAAAGTTGAAAGATGATGGTAGCAATTACACGGACTGGGTCCGTAACTTGAGGATTATCCTCATTGCTGCATAGAA